>NC_060126.1:152986441-153286649 GCF_021461395.2 Schistocerca americana | reverse complement strand
TGATAGGTAAGTGGTTCCTGCCCTAAAAGTGACTATTTCCAGATAAGCAGTAATATTTGTACCAAATTTGTTTGAAGTCGGCCAAGTGGTTTAGGAGAAGATGTGCAACACACATATGTACCTAATGGGTAGTTATAAGTGCAGCTACTGACGGACGTTCAATGAGGGCTGTAGTTATCGTATGGTAGCCAAATTTGGTAGATATCTTAGTGCGTTAATGTGGAACCGATTTACGCTGGAAAAAAAAATAGTTCCAATTTGGCCACCAGGTGCAAATCTGGCGCTGTACAGCATTTCGTCGACGTCTCCAGCGCTGCCATTAAACAAACTGTGTAAGCGGTGGTTAATAACAAAATAAAAATTATACCCTTTACACTTCTTCGACATTTTATTGTCACCTGCCATTCCTAACCGTTAAGTGTGGAAACATTTCTATATGTCTTTCTTGCACTTGATAGCGAAAACTGGAACTATTTTATCCCTCGTCAATCGGTTCCGCATTGCCAAATTTCGCTGCCGTACGATAATTACATCCCACACTGGACCTCTGTAAGTAACTGCACTTTAATTATAACCACCTGGTATGTGATCCATTATGTATGGCTGTATGGATTCCTATCATAGTCACTCATTCTGCTATCCAAATAGCGCCTCATTCAGTAGTTCAATTCTCTAAGGATCCACTGCTCTCTACTACCGCTGTATTAATGATGGTTTTCACCTTTGTCCTCCTTTTAGAACATTAGCCATTCCGCTCATTTTTCAACTTCTTTGCCATCTCTGACACAGTAACAAGGCATCAGCAACTCTCAAAGATTTTGTTTCTTTTCTCTGAACTGCAATTCCCTTTTCAAATTTCTCTTTGGTGTCGCTGATCAGCTCACATGGGGAATTTTCTATTACCGTCACACGTCTCTAAAATTACTAATTACCTTCATGTTTTCTGACTCTTAACTACAAAATGATTCAAATGGCTCTGAGCACTATGGGACTTAACTTCTGAGGTCGTCAGTCCCTTAAAACTTAGAACTAATTAAACCTAACAAACGTAAGGACATCACACACATCCATGCCGGAGGCAGGATTCGAAACTGCGACCGTAACGGTCGCGCGGTTCCAGACTGTAGCGCCTAGAACAGCTCGGCCACCTCGGCCGGCTCTTAACTACAGTCTGGTTCCTGTACATAGTGTACATAATCTTTCGCTCCCTGTATTTCATTCCTGCTGACTCCGTAATTGGAAGAGATGTATTCAAACATCACCAAAGAATTGTGTAAAGTCTATAAATGCTTTAAATCTGAGTTTATCTTTATTCTCCATCTACCAAGGTAAGTCATAAGGTCAGCATTGCTTCGCTTGATGTAGCATTTACCTGGAGCCATAGCTGAAATTTACCTCCACTCGGTCTCTAGTAGCCGTGACATAGATGATCTGTGTGAATCTTTCACAATCGTGACTAACTAAACTGACGGTTCAATGACGCCCACATCTGTCAGAATTGCCAACTTTGATACAGGGAGTGTTACATTCATCTAGGATTATGAGGGTATTTCGCATATCTCTTATAATTTGAGTGTCAGGTGGAACAGTTTTTCTAAGACACTTAAGAGGCAAGGTCGTCCACACACGATGTCTTGCTGGGACCTACGACTGGCACTGTCTTCAAATTATTCTCGCAGTATCGCATCACCATTCAAAGTTTCGAGCTACGGACAAGTATTTAAAGACGAATCTCCTAGCTTAAAAAGACAGTCATGTTATCATGAAGTGTAAGTAGAGAGTGAGACATTTTCATATTCTATTGTTCGTAAGCGCCAACTTGAGCCACACCCAAAAATTTCGATAGTGCAATAGATGTAAACATCAGAACAGAATACTCTGAACTATAATAACTCAGGTTGGCACATGAAACTGGTTTCTGAAATGCTGCCAATAAGTGACCTCGTTGCAACCAATGTCAGTTTCTGTTGTGTACCACCTGACACTTCTCTGATGCTCTTGAGTTTGAGAAAACTTTTGAAAGTTTGTGACTCATATCTCAACATTCGTCTTAGCCTAGCCTCACTTGTTTTCATCTACATCTACGTGATTACTCTGTTATTCAGAATGAAGTGCCTGGCGGAGGGTTCAATGAACCACCTTCAAGCTGTCTCTCTACCGTTCCACTCTCGAACGGCACGCGGGAAAAACGAGCACTTAAATTTTTCTGTGCGAGCCTTGATTTCTCTTATTTTATCGTATGATCATTTCTCCCTATGTAGGTGGGTGCCAACAGAATGTTTTCGCAATCTGAGGAGAAAACTGGTGATTGAAATTTCATGAGAACATCCCGTCGCAACGAAAAACGCCTTTGTTTTAATGACCGCCACTCTAATTTACGTATCATGTCTGTGACACTATCTCCCCTATTTCGCGATAATACAAAACGAGCTGCCCTTCTTTGTACTTTTTCGATATCATCCGTCAGTCCCACGTGATGCGGATCCCACACCGCACAGCAATACTCCTGAATAGGGCGGACAAGCGTGGTGTGAGCAGTCTCTTTAGTAGAGCTGTTGCACCATCTAAGTATTCTGCCAATGAATCGCAGTCTTTGGTCTGCTCTACCCACAATATTATCTATGTGATCGTTCCAATTTAGGTTATTTGTAATTGTAATCCCTAAGTATTTAGTTGAATTTACGTCCTTCAGATTTTTGTGACTTATCGCGTAAGCGAAGTTTAGCTGATTTCTTTTAGTACTCATGTGAATAACTTCACCCTTTGCTTTATTCAGGGTCAATTACCACTTTTCGCACCATACAGGTATCTTATCTAAATCATTTTGCAAGTCGTTTTGATCATCTGATGACTTTAGAAGACTTTGAAGACGGTAAATGACAGTATCATCTGCAAATAATCTAAGACGGCTACTCAGATCGTCTCCTGTGTCATTAATATAGATCAGGAACAATAGAAGGCCTATAACACTTCCTTGGGAAACGCCGGATTTACTTCTGTTTTACTCGATGACTTTCCGTCTATTACTACGAACCATGACCTTTCTGACAGGTAATCACGAATCCAGTCGCACAACTGAGGCGATACTTCGTAGGCACGAAGTTTGGTTACAAGATGCTTGTGAGGAACAGTGTCGAAAGCCTTTTGAAAATCTAAAAATATGTAATCGATTTGACATCCCCTGTCGATAGTACTTATTGCTTCATCAGTATAGAGAGCTAGTTGTGTTTCACAAGAACGGTGTTTTCTGAAACCGTGCTGACTATGTATCAATAAATGGTTTTCTTCGAGATACTTCATAATGTTCGAATACTGTATATGTTCCAAAACCCTACTGCAAGTCGACGTTAGTGATATAGACCTGTAGTTCAGCGGATTGCTCCTACTTCACTTTTTGGGTATTGGTGGGACTTGAGCAATTTTCTAGTCTTTAGGTACGGATCTTTCTGTGAGGGAGTGGTTGTATATAACTGCTATATATGGAGCTATTTTATCAGCATACTCTGAGAGGAACCTGGTATACAATGTTCCCTAACATTCTGACGTCTTTTCAAGGTCGCTACGTGGTTATCGCACGGCTCCGCTTGTGGGATTACTCCTATTGGAGGGCCCGCGCACGCCAACACATGCCGTAAACCCTACTTCCTGTTGCAACGCCAGCTAAAAAAGCTAATTACAAGTTTGGATAGAACGAAAACGTAATTTCGTACTCACTCGTTTCTTTTTATGTATAAATTTTTTGTGACAGGGGAGACAAGTAAAGCGAACCCCACCCCCCACCCCCCACCCCCCGTTGCATAATTAATTCGCGGCGCGGATTTCGGCGGACGTTTCCATTACGCGGCGTGCTACGGCACGGCGATGACGCTCTGCAGACGAGCTGCAGACGCCGCCGGCAACGCTGTGTTTTTCTCCGCCTCGGGACCGGTCGCGTTTTTGTTGGCCTTTCTACACCCGGTACTTCCTCCACACGAACAAAATTTTGTCTGCGACCCTCCTCAGCGGATCCGAGTATCTGAACTTCGTTCGATGGCAGTCACCGTACTGAGGTGTACTGTTGTCTCCACTAGCGTGGTATGAACACAGCTATTACTTCTACTTGTCACCGACGTCTTGATGATGGGCACTAAACGTGATGTGCAGCAGAAGTCCACGACTTGTATAAGATTCAGCATCTCTTCTAAGAGGCGAGATGTTGTGAAAGGTGTGAGCTCAGTCCAGGATTACAGATGTCTGCTTCGACGGGTGATAACATGAGATTGTGCACTGTGATGTCTTAATACCGCTAACAGCGCTTACCGTTGAAACTTGCTAACTGTCGGGGTTTGCTTTAAACTCACTCACTCACTCACTCACTCACTCACTCACTCTCTCTCTTGACTGATTAACTCATCATCGCCCAGCCCAAACCGCTAAGCATAGATTCAAATGGCTCTGAGCACTATGGGACTGAACTTCTAAGGTCATCAGTCCCCTAGAACTGAGAACTACTTAAACCTAACTAACCTAAGGGCATCACAAACATCCATGACCGAGGCAGGATTCGAACCTGCGACCGTAGAGGACGCACGGTTCCAGACTGTAGAGCCTAGAACCGCTCGGCCATCCCGGCCGACACTAACGATAGAAACTTGAAGTTTGGACAGGTTGTTGATCTTATACTGTAGGCCACGTTTACGAAGGGATTTCTCGCAATTTGATCCCAAAGGGAATGACCTAGGGATGAAAGGTTTCTTGAAAATATTTCGCTATTAATGCAGTTTTGAAGCTAGAAGTACGCAGATTGGTATTTCGTTTCTTGGTCAGAAAGAAAAAAAAATATGGTTCAGCATTTTTGGAAATTCAACATCTGAGGGATTGAAACATGGGATTAACGTTTTTATGGAAAAAATTCATTATGAATGCATTTTTGAAGCAAATCTCTGAAAATATGTATTGCTTCTCGGTTAGAAATTAAAAAATTACGTGTTTCAGTGTTTTTGAAATTAAACCACTAAGGGGATGAAATAGGCGATGATATTTTTTACGAAAATATTTCGATATATTAAAACATTTTTGAAGCTAAATCTATGAAAATATGTACTTGATTTCACGGTTAAAAATAAAGAAATATATGTTAGGGGTTGAACGGTTGTATTGTAATGTCTCCACAAGAATTCGACAGGCAGGATTAACAAAAACCTCCGACTCCAGCTACCAGAATCGCTTTTCAGTCAGAAGTACATTCGGAGAACACCGTGCTTCCGTGGCCTTAATTTTCTTGAAAAGTCTGGAAGGTGTTGCAATTTGTGAAGTAAATCAAAGCTATTTCACACTCCCCACGACAAATCAGGTTTGTCAGAATTGCATAGAAAAAGAAACGGATGTATAACGCATTAATTTTTCAGTAGGCAAAATACATGTTTATAAAATTATGTTCGTTGTAGTTACTACGCAAACTAGTCATCGCTGATCACAACAGGGATAGAACGTTTAAATACGATTCCACGTAGAGGAATATTCGTTTGAGATGTAAAAGTACAATGTTTCTAGATTGTTAATCTGTACACGAACAATACAGTATGTGTAAGAATATATAAATTTGTTTTACAAAATACGTAACAACGTACAAATTCGATAAAAATGTTGTGCGAGTGAATCTGTGGACTCTAAGCTAGGGTAATATAATTATGGATATAGAGGTCTGAATTGAGCAAAAATGATTTTTATCTTTGACACCCATACACCGATCAATACGATTACATAAACCTAGCGAACAATGGTTAATTATTTTATCGACAAGTCAGTGTTGGCAGCATAATATAACGCAAGTAATTGGAGTAATGCAGGGTGTATCACTAAGAACCATCCGATTAAAAAAAAAAAATCATAACTATTATGTTATTTGAAGTACATGAGTGAACAACGTACTGTTGGCAAGAGCAACCACTCTAGTTTTACATGGTTCCTACTACGTAGCAGCAGCGTGGTCCCACTTCACTTCTAGTAAAAACGGTGTCGAGACAACAAAAAGCGTTTTGTGTTCTACGTTTTGCGCGGTGTGGGTCAGTAATAACTGTTCAGCGTGACTTTCGTACTAGGTATGGTGTGGATCCTCCTGCAACACCGAGTATTAGAGGATGGCACTATAAATTCCTAGAAACGGGTTGTTTGTGTAGAGGCAAATCGCCGGGTCGTCCCGCAATGCCTGACACAGACGTCAAATGCATCCGCCATAGTTTCACAAGGAGTCCGTCGAAATCCGTTCGCCATGCAGCTCGACAGCTCAACATCCCCCCGATGTCCGTCTGCCGCGTGTGTTGCGTCGACGTTTGCACTGGCATCTGGAAGTGTGGGAATTTTTAAATCAGAGGATCGGTTGCGCTGGACTGAATGATTCAACCTTACGTTACTGGCGTCCAAAGTCACCGGACCTCACTGTATGTGATTATTTCTTGTTGGGGTTTAAGAACTGAGACATCACATAACAGCGGCTGTGGAAGCTTAACTCAAGATATGCTCACTCCAGTGTGGGAACACTGAATACCGCATTGACATATGCCGTGCATCTAAAGCGGGAGATATTGAACACCTATGAACAGGTATGAAAAATTTTGTTTTGAGTTTTGCGCTCATCAAAAAACAAATCTGATTGCATAAATTTATCAGTTTCAGAAATACAGACGTGTCAAATCACATTTTTTTATATACACCCTGTGTATTGTAACATCTTCAAATGGCTCTGAGTACTATGTGACTTAACATCTGAGCTCATCAATCCTCTAGAACTTAGAACAGACTGAAGCGCCTAGAACCTCTCGGCCACACCGGCCGGCCTAACATCTTCAAAGTGCCTAAATTTTCACTTCAGGTCTAACATTTCGCTAAACATACATTGTCTGGCAAAAGAACTAAATAACCCAGAAGTCACGATCAGATGTCAATGAAACTTTGTACAGGCAGACAGCATCGGTAGGTAAGTAAATGATTATAATTGCAATTCTCTGTGACAGGCAGAATGAGGACATTGTTGTTATTGGTGTTTTGTGATGTTACCGAGTCTGGTAGGGTAGATACACGACGTGTGACGCCATCCACTCCTGGGAGATTGCGTTATCAGCACCTGGCAGGGTGGGGCCTCATTGTGGGTCCCCACTTGGCCGGCTGGTAGAATCGTGCCGTATCCAGATTTGTGGGGGATTAGGATGTTGGATTGCATGGGAACGTGAAAGCAAGCGTACTCGTCGACATCTGAGAAGAAATAACAAACTCCCTGCAAGATCTGCGACATCCTGCACTATCGGTCGGACGCTAGGATCAGTTGTACTAGGGAATTACCCACCCGTCAATAGGCTGCCGTTAACACCACAACGCAGACGACTGCGTCTGGAATGGTGTCGTGATCGGTACGCATGGACTGTTGATAAAAGGTGTCGCATGGTGTTTAGCAATGAATTGCGTTTCTGCACAACCTAGATGACTATGGCGGCGAGATGGTGAGGGGTCAAAACCTTCCAATATTTTGAAAAGGCCCAGCAGTGTTATACGTGGGGTCGTCATGTGGGGAACCACTGGTTGTGGATTCAGTTGGAGGCTGGTTGACAGAATTCTGACTACACAACAGTACTTCACTGACGTCCTGCGTCTTCATGTGTTACCTCTCATGAGACAGTATCGTGTTGCCATTTTCCTACAGGATAATTCTCGTCCACACACGGCACGTCTCTCTACGAACTGTCTGCGTGTTAGTGAGGCTCTCCCGTGACCAGTTAGAGACCAAGAGCTGTCACCGACACAAGATGTTTGCCAGCAGATCGACGTCAACTCGGTCCAAAAATGGTTCAAATGGCTCTGAGCACTATGGGAGGTAATCAGTCCCATAGACTTAGAAACACTGAAACGTAAATAACCTAAGGACATCACACACATCCATGCCCGAGGCAGAATTCGAACCTGCGACCGTAGCAGCAGCGCGGTTCCGAACTGAAGCGCCTAGAACCGCTCGGCCACACCGGTCGGCACATGGAAACAGGTAAAGGCAATCTTTCCCTGCTTCATATCTTGGGACCACTAATTTAACGATCATGTACCTTACTCTCATTGTTATTGTGCGTTATCCTTATTAGTTCAGTGAATAACTATAATCATTGTGATTTCAGAGCATTTTATTTTGAGTGTCCCCTGGTCCATACGCACCAAGGATGAAATGGGACAGAGATTAGTTTCATGTACTCTCAGTGATCTAAAGATGCGAAGATTGCTCGTAGACTGTTGCTGCAGTGTTGTGAGTAATGCCACAATGAACGAAACATTTACATCAAAGAGCGATCGTGTAGCCTTCAGCGAACAGGAACACTGAGACTGCTGAGTGAATAATTCGGTGATGGTATCGCACATGACTGTTAACCACGGTTCAGTCGACCACGAATCTGTAAACTATCGCAGTGTGTGTGTTCGCTGGGTATCACGTCAGATGACAAAAACAAAGAAGAAAGTCGGAGCCGCAGAGTATTGTGAAAAACCTCTATTTCTCTTACAGCAAAGAGTTCAAAAGCCAAGACGGCCGGCGTCAACTCGGAGCTAGTGCCTGTATCCAGTGCCTGGACCAGTTACACAACTGTTGTGAGCTGGCTTGACTCAAGAGCGGATGCGACAGCTGGCTGACACTCATAGTAAATGAATCAGTGCATGTATCGTGGTCAGAGGACACGCAGATCATACTGGTAAGTGGCCTCAAATTCCCAAGTTCTTTCTAAATTTGTCTCGCTTTTACAATTACTCCCATCGAGTGGAGTTTCATTTCGTTTTCACCTCTCCTTGTTTCAGATATAAATGACAAACAGGAGCAAAACATCAGCTGTACTGCAGACACCAGACACCTACACGATCATCATTACGTGATACTAATGTACAATGAAGTGACGAAAGGCATGGGATACCTTCTAATATCGTGTCGGACATCCTTTTGCCTGGCGTACTATTGCAGCTTGACGTGACACTGACTTAACAAGTCGTTGGAAGCCCCTGCTGAAATACTGAACCATGCTGCCTGTACAGCCGTCCATAATAGCGAAAGCGTTGCCGGTGCAGAGTGTTCTTCAAACCAATCGCAAATTATTTAGTTGCCCGCTGACAGTCCCATCGTAGTTTGGGAACATTAAGTCCATTAATGGCTTCACATTGCGGCGGCGCGGTTCTTTCCGTCCCTTTACGACGAACCTGCACCTACCTGTGAACATTGTCTCAGCAGATGATCAGTAGGAAAGCAGAGTGAAACCTACCGTACTTCGACGTGAACCAGACTGCAGTTTCAGTCACTAATCTACGTTTCGGGAGAAACACGAAATGAAAGTTTGGAAATTTTGTCCTCAATATATTATGAAACTTAGGTGAACAAGTATCACTGCCAAGCCCGAGCTAGTCTTAACAGAGTCACTCACAATCCCTTTCACTCACGTTAGCAAGTTTATGGTGTTGCATTTCCCGAAAACGTACTAGCTACAAAAAATACTAACTGTTTTTGACTGAGAACGTTCGCCAAATATTAAGTTTGTCGGTACCGAATGCAGTCACAGTTTTTAGCCACCGACCTGCTCAATACGCCACGCGGAATATATGTCTTTTCTCGTCACAAAATTCACTTAAAAATTCCGAAATTTCTACACACACATCGGAATAATTATGCCGTCACTTTCCAACACTTTTGATGTATGAAACACTGCCAGATCCGGCAACTTATCATTTCCATCGGAACTACTACTACTACACACGTCCGATCTGTTTCACGGCTAGGTTCCCACTCTTCTCTAGAACAGAACACTAAGTCTTCTCTACTAGCAGAGAAAGGCGTGCGAAGAATATTGCTTTACCATTGGTCAGTTTACTCAACAGCCAATAGCAAAACAACATTCTCCCGCGTCAGTCCGCGCTTTTCATCCATAACCAATCGCAAAATAGTAAACCTCACGACTCCACGTTTTACCGACGTAATTATCGAATATACTGAAGTTTTGTTTATGCATAACGTTAGTTACTATCGTTATTTATACCCGAATTAACTTTCCCTTTACCATAAACTTACTTTACAAAACTATTCTACAAAAATCCCCTTTGTCCATATCCATACTTCTTCGAAATGTTCCCACATTAAATCCTACTACATAACTCGTTAAACAATTATCTTCATATTAACCTTAAACCACACTCACGCATCATTCATACTGCTAACACACATTTACAGCATTTTACATACATAAAAAGACATAAAACTTTATGAAAATACTAGAACAGTTTATGAAAAATATTCAATTACTTTAGTGCACTCTACTGGGCACAATCGAAACTAAAATCACAGTCCCCTATCCAATACTGTCCTCTATCGGCTGATACATAAACTACGTGCGCGTCCAGTCTCGCGTCACCATCTGTCACTATCCAGCTCTGAGACACATCTCTCACTTAACCGCCTCCAAGGCAGGATCGTTATACGGCGCTACGCCCCAACATGGTCTGCAAGTTTTCCTTGCACACCCACGATCTCGTAGTTCTTGCTATTCCCTCGATATCGCACAGTTTCTTCCTGTATTCAGGCCTGATCTGCGTTCAGCTTTTGATGGGGTATCCGCTGGGCAATTTTACCACTCAATCTGAAGGGGGTGAGATGTGGAGTTCCCCGTGTAAGTTATTCAAGTGCGCCGTACCCGCGTGCCGGGCGGCACGTGTTGGGCAGGAAGCAGCTCGTGCTTCGCTGGGAAGAAGTGCCCGCAGCTAGTCTAGCAGCCGGCCAGCCTGCCTATCCGGAACCACAGCGCCGTTACAGAACGGTGCTGTGAGCGGGAACAGGTCCCGGCGTCATTTGCCACAGCTGCGGGCGATGCTCCACTCAGCTGCCGCGTGCCAGCCTCTCAGTCCCAACACCTCTCGCAGCACCACAACGGGGCCGACCGCCTGAAATACACAGCAAATCCTCTGCCCGTCTACTTTGTCACGTAACACCACACTGCGCGTGGTCATTAAAGACGTAACATCGGCTCCTATCTGATAAGACGGAGACGGTTAACTACCTTTTTTCCTCATCAATAACCCATTCATAGTACCAAAATTCTTTGTAAGCGACGATATAGTGAAGTTGCGACTAAGATTGATACTTGATTATTCCTCCTGATCGCTGCGAACTGCGCAAGAACATTGAGATACTTATGCTAAAAATACGTCACGATTTATTCCGATGGCACTGTAATTCTACAACAGACAGCAAAAAACTTTCAAGATTACATGAACAGAATGGACCGTGCCTGGAAATATTTTCAAGGTAAACAACGAAAGTAGAAGACGAGTGAAGTCGAATTAAATCGGACGATGCTAGAATTATGAAATCACACCTGTAGTGGTAGATTATTTTGCCGTTTGGACAGTAAAGTAACTAATGACGGCAGAAGCAGGGAAGATACAAAATGCAAGTGCGAAAACAGAAAACAACTTTTCAAGGTAATACATTTGTTTCAATTTATTACGAATATAAGGGTCTCTTCTCAAAGTATTCGTATGGCATGTAGCTTTACCAGAAAGTGAAACGTGAACGACAAGTAGCACAGACAGAGAAGCGTTTGAAATGTAGTGGTAAGAAGAATGATGGAGGTTAAGCGGGTATATGGTGTAACTAACGCGGAGGTACTGAGTCGAATCATGGCGACAAGAAATTTGAGGCACAACTTGACTAACAAAAGGGATCAGTTTATACGAGGGTAATCCCAAAGGTAAGGTCTCCTATTTTTTTTTTTATAAGTACATATACCTGGTTATTTTTACAGTGGTTTGTCCGCAGCTCGTGGTCGTGCGGTAGCATTCTCGCTTCCCGCGCCCGGGTTCCCGGGTTCGATTCCCGGCGGGGTCAGGGATTTTCTCTGCTCCGTGATGACTGGGTGTTGGGTGATGTCCTTAGGTTAGTTAGGTTTAAGTAGTTCTAAGTTCTAGGGGACTGATGACCATAGATGTTAAGTCCCATAGTGCTCAGAGCCATTTGAACCATTTTTTACAATGGTTTACATTAGTTTACAGCTTCAACATTTAGCTACTTTTCGACATAATCACCATTTCTGTCGAAACATTTTTGTAGACGCTGTGGCAGTTTTGTTTGCCCGTGTCATACCAGCTCGCCGCCATGGTGTTCAGAAATTTATGAACCTCTTCTTTCACCTCGTCGTCGGAGATGAATAGATGGGACTACAATTAACGCTGACAGGTACTGTGAGACTCTGAAAAAACTCAAACGGGCAATTCCGAACCGGCGAAGAGGAATGTTTAGCAAGGACGGACACATTCTCCATGACAACGCTCGCCCACACATCGCTCGGCAAACCGTTGCTCTCCTGCAACAGTTTCAGTGGAACATAATCACCTACCCACCCTATAGTCTACACTTGGCGCCCAGTGACTATTACCTGTTCCTTAAGTTAAAAGAACATTTGGCTGGAAAGCGATTCAGCTCCGACGACGAGGTGAAAGAGGAGGTTCATAACTTTCTGAACAGCATGGCGGCTAGCTGGTATGACATGGGCAAACAAAAACTGCCACAGCGTCTACAACAATGCATCGACAGAAATGGTGATTATGTCGAAAAATAGCTAAATGTTCCAGCTGTAAACTGATGTAAAACATTGTAGAAATAAACAGGTATATGTACTTA
This sequence comes from Schistocerca americana, assembly GCF_021461395.2. NCBI lineage: Eukaryota > Metazoa > Arthropoda > Insecta > Orthoptera > Acrididae > Schistocerca > Schistocerca americana. Next base: position 153,273,985 of record NC_060126.1, on the reverse strand, counting down.
TATAAAAATGGGAGACGTTACTTTTGGGATTATCCTCGTAGCACACGTCCTGAGAGATCGACGAACAGTGAAGGGTTTCACAACACCGGATGACACCGCTGCTGGTAAAGCTACTTGATGAACACTTCGGGAATGGGCATTGCGTTGGAATATTGCAAATTTTCTGGCTCGGGGATGGATTGTCCTTAATATTCGCCAGATGTGACTCCTTGTGACGACTCTCTACTGTCGCTAATGTTTCGTCCAGAACTGCGCTGTACATCTTCAGAGGCGCTGCTCCTCCCCGTAAGGTTTTTATGAACGGAAGTGTGGGGGCTAGAAACTGTACAGGGAGACGAAGGCCTCACTGTAATAAGTATATTCATGGGAGTGTAGGCTGCAATAGTTATGCATAGATGAAAAGGCTGACACAGGATACACCGACTGTAGAGCAGCACCAAACCAATAATCGAACTGAACAGCACAACAACGACGACAACGACAAAGGCATGCTGCACGAGCACTTTAGCAATGCTGTATGGGCTCGGCCTATAAAATCTGTGGTTCTCTCGCCCACACAGCGCTCGCGGTTAATATGTTTTAGTAATAATTTGATATTAATGTCGTGACGTGCTGCCGAATTAGAGCACTTGGTTTTAAAAAAATGGTTCTGAGCACTATGGGGCTCAACATCTGGGGTCATCAGTCCCCTAGAACTTAGAACTACTTAAACCTAACTAACCTAAGGACATCACACACATCCATGCCCGAGGCAGGATTCGAACCTGCTACCGTAGCATCAGCGCGGTTCCGGACTGAAGTGCCTAGAACCGCACGGCCACCGCGGCCGACACTTGGTTTTACAATGTTAATTACACACCTATCTGCACTGGAAAGTACAAAGCTATAGATAAAATTTATACACGGTGTCAAGAGAAAGAATTCCTGATTTTAAAATATAATATGTGGCAGCTAAGATAGACGATTGCAACAAAGGTAGATTTGTTCTGGAAACTGTAAGAATTTTATAGAGAAGTTCCGATATAGTTCGAAAAGCTGCTAACAGATGGCACTGTACGCTGTGCAGCTCTTGCAGTATCAGCGTGTGTAATTAAATTCGTCCTCTGCATCAGTCTTTGCAAACGCAGCACTATGTCTAACACCACTCGCAGTAGGGACGTGGCGCAAAGGAACTATGAAATCTAATACCACATCCGTCAATGTCTTAACGGATACGGATTCAGACGCCGTACAGATCGCCGATTCAAGCCCGGCCAGAGCGGTGGGACTGTTCCTGTAAACGATGTCTTTTAGTGTGCCCCACAAAAAGTCGTCACGAGGAGTCCGATCGGGCGAGTATTTAGGCCATCCATCCCCGAGACAGGAAAATTTGCAATATTCCACCACAATGATTATTCCCGAAGTGTTCATGAAGAAAGCGAAATACCTGTTCGATACGATGTGGTTTGGTCTGCGTTGCATGAACCACTCTGTGGCTGGACTACCCTCCAGCGCCAGCTGTGTGGCGCTAAATGTTTCAAAATTGCAAATGGATGTTCACTAGTAACCATTTCTCGCAAGAAAAATGGCCAATTACACCTCTGCTGAATAACGCAGGTCAAACATCAACTTCGAGCGAATACAGTGGTTTCTTTTCACACAAATTGGAATTTCCAGCTTTGTTTATTTATGACTACATTCACGTGTAAATGTGCTTCATCTGTGGAACATATGCAGCTATCGTCAAATCGTTCTTTATCAGTCTGGTTCGCAAGGTCAGCCCTACGTCGCACGGCCTCTACAAGTCTGGCTGGCGGCTTTGGATTTTGAATGGAGACAAGTGTAGGCTTGTCTCAGTATTTCCTGCGTGCTGAAACTTCAAAAAAGTTTCAGCAGCAATACTTTGGACGAATTTCCTTGGATTTTGCTGAATAATTCCAGAAATCGTGGCGATATTTTCAGTAGTAAGTGATGTTTGCCGGGGGACAACGTTCCAGGCTTCCTTCCAGTCGGAATTTTTCAAAAAGCTTGTAAATGGTCTTCTGGGACATTTAATTGTGTTTGAAAACTGCACCTCGATGCCGTACGACTGTGTTCTAACCTAGACCAGAAAAAACACCTTGCTCAATGGAATACATGGCTTTTTCAGTCTATTTCTTCGATTCGCTACTCTCCTTTCACGTTTCAACGGAAAATCGGTCTGAACTGCAGCGCACTAGCAACAGGCAGTATGAACTGCGATTACAGGGCTGTCCCTTATCTGCTCCTGATCTATTTCGAAATTTCTGCTTAAAATTAGTACGGCTTTCACAATAACCACACCGTTTGTTGCTCTACCCTGTCGATATTTTGTCGAGGTCTTTAATTTTGAAATCAGCTTGACACCCACTGTATAACGCATGCGAAAAGTCGGCATTGCTACATTGGCATCATAAACGTTGTTGATTGGCGACTCCATGGCGTGTTGTGTGCACCACGACCAAATAGTGGATAGAATTGGAAGGAAAATCAGCATTGGCCGTATTTTGTTGTTTTATTGTCAGCAAAATCGATTTTCGGTCACTTAGTGACCATCCTCAGTGCTGTAATATACAATTAAAATTGGAAGGCACAGGTATCAAGCTATAACCACAAGCTTAGAGCACTGAGGATGGTCACTAAGTGACCGAAAATCGATTTTGCTGACAATAAAACAACAAAATACGGCCAATGCCGATTTTCCTTCCAATTCTATAAACGTTGTTGATAACTCAGTTGACATACACTGAAGAGCCAAAGGAACTGGTACACCTGCCTAATATGTAGGGCACGCACGAGCACGCAGAAGCGCCACAACACGACGTGGCATGGACTCGACTAATGTCTGAAGTAGTGCTGGAGGGAACAGACACCAATAATCCTGCAGGGCTGTCCACAAATCCGTAAGAGTGCGTTGGGTGGAGATATCTTCTGAACAGCACGTTGCAAGCCATCCGGGATATGCTGAATAATGTTCATGTCTGGTGAGTCTGGTGGACAGCAGAATTGTTTAAACTCAGTAGAGTGTTCCTGGAGCCACTCTGTAGCAATTTTAGAAGTGTTGGGTGTCATGTTGTGCTGCTGGAATTTTCCAAGCGCGTCGAAGTGCACAACGGACATGAATGAATGCAGGTGATCAGACAAGACGTTTACGTACGTGTCACCTGTCGTATCTAGACGTATCAGGGTTCCCATATCACTCCAACTGCAGATGTCCCACAGCATTGCAGAGCCTACACCAGCTTGAACAGTCCCCTGCTGACATGCAGGGTCCATGGATTCGTGAGGTTGTCTTCATACCCGTTCACGTCCATCTGCTCGATATAATTTGAAAAGAGACTCGTCCGACTACGCAACATGTTTCCAGTCATGAACAACCCACTGTCGGTGTTGACGGGTTGGCTCAAATTGTAAAGCTTTGTGTCGTGCAGTCATCAAGTGTACACGAGTGAGCCTTCGCCTCCAAAAGCCCATATCGATGATGTTTCGTTGAATGTTTCGCACGCTGACACTTGTCGATGGCCCAGCATTGAAATCTGCAACAAATTGTGGAAGGGTTGCACTTGTGTCAGGCTGAACGATTCTCTTCAGTCGTCGTTGGTCCCGTTCTTGCAATATCTTTCTCCGGCCGCAGTGACGTCGGAAATTCGATGTTTTACGGGGTTCCTGATGTTCACGGTACATTCGTGAAATTGTCGTACGGGAAAATCCCCACTTCATCGCTATCTCGGAGATGCTGTGTCCCATCGCTCGTGCGCCGACTGAAACAGCACTTTCAAACTCACTTAAATGTTCATAATCTGCCATTGTAGCAGCAGTAACCGATCTAACAACCTCGCCAAACACTTGTCTTATATAGGCGTTGTCGACCGCAGCGCCGTATTCTGCCTGTTCACATATCTCTGTATTTGAATACGCATGCCTATACCAGTTTCTTTGAGGCTTAAATGTATTTATTTAGGTACTTGAAAACTGTACGGCACTATGGGAAGTAAAGCAAAAACTGACAGCTGCACGAGTTATGTAACTACTTTATCTTCTCTACATGTACTATTCCAATGATCAATTACCAATGATCAACACATTATTATTCTCCACGTCCCTGTCGAGTTACAACTCTCAGAAAAACTGCAGCTACTAGGTCGCCCTGTCCAAGATTTCACTGCGAGTATAAGGCGAGGGGGGATAAATGATATTCTTACTACAAGTATATCGCTTACAGTACACTGGAAATGGAGACATAAACGTGGATTCTGGAAGGATTTGTTCTCTGAAGTTTGCAAAGACGACAGCAATGTGGACCAATATTGGTCTGCAACAAAAGAGTGCATCAGACAATGGAAACCCGTCGATTCCGCGTCACCGAACAATAAAGACTGCAAGCGGAACATTGAAACACATCGATTGTCTGGAAGCTGGGACGGGTTGTCGCTGTTTTTCCCCTCATGGAAACAACGGCTGTAGTCTTGGTGGCACGCTACACATCGACAAAGGAAAGCTTCCGCACGTATCTCATTTTTGCGCTCTGAAGAAGGTTGCAATAACTGCGATAAAGTTTGGGTAGACGAGAAATGACTTTACGTGTTTATTAACAGCGATGGAACAAGTCGCTTGCGGATTACGACAGCATCGGTGCTCTTGAATGAGAGCTACTATATCATACAAAATATGAGAATTCTCCTTGTTTTGGTGAAATGAGTAACGAGAGTCCAGTGATTTGTTTTGCAGCCGTAAAACCCAATGTCTAACACACAACTTATTTTTCCGTTTTTATTACATTCTGTAGTAACAGACATTCAGCACATCTAGGAAAAAAGCAAATTTAGAAACTATTTCAAGAAAATGTAGCACATTTTCTTTAGTGAAGTTCGGGGTCACTGCAATACGGTATTGTGTTTTCATGTTAGTATAGTGCTTTTCACCTCGTTTCAGTTCGACCTTCTCTGACAGTTTAATACGGGACCTGTGCGGACGCTAATACGCGTTCGCCATGGTAGAGTTGTACTCCAACTCGCAAATCCTGACACAGTTTTACGCTTGCTGTTTATTATTTGTCGTATGAGTGTTCTTGTGTAGTCACAAGCTTAGCCTTATTGCGATTGGTTTTAGTTTCGCTGTTCTTTTATACGTGATGTCTGTATTTCGCCACTGAATCCGGTAATTTCTATTCCTATGATCAAGACGGAAACGTAAGAAGTTCAAGTAATATAATAGCTTCACCATGCCGTCATGTGCTGAAATCTGAAGGTACTCCACAAAGATTTTTACACTGATAAGCCAGAACATTACGACCACCGACCAACTATCAATATAAACCAGCCATTCGATAGCAGCGTTACCTGGCGAGGTACGACTTGCTAACCAGGCATAAGCTATCCGTGTGTAGAAAGGGAAAGGCGCGCGATCTGAGTTTCACACCGAGGGCAGACTGTGATGGCCCAGTGGCTCGGCACGAGCATCTGGGAAACCGCACAACCTGTCGGTTGTTCGAGAAATGCTGTGGTGAGTGTCTTCAACACGTGGCGGAACCGAGGTGAAACCACGTCCAGACGGCATAGTATTGGGCAGCCACTTCTCATTACAGATGACGGACATCATGGGCTGGGCAGACTGGTAGACCAGAACAGGTGGTGAACGGTGGTGGAACTAATGTCAGACCTTAATACTGGACAGAGTACGACTGTGACTCAACACGCAGAGCACCGAAAACACCTAACGTTGGGACTCTGCAGCCGACGAGCCATGCATGTGTCAACGTTAGACATCGCCAACTACGACTGAAATGACACCTGACCATCGGCACTGGACCTTGGCGCAGTGGCAGAGCGTTGCATGGTCTTCATCATGCCGATGGCAGGGCGCGAATCCGCCGTCTTCCAGGGGAACAGCTCCTTGGCACCTGTACTGCGAGACGGAGACAAGCTGGCGGTTGCTCCATTACGCTCTGGAGAACATTCACGTGGACATCCATGGGTCCGGTGAAGGTCGTGCAAGGCACCATGTCGGCCAAGGAGAAGTATCGTACTCTGTTGACTGGTTGCAAACCGCGTACACCCCTTCATGACGATCATGTTTCCTGACTGCAGTGGCATTTTTCAACAAGATAGTGCGCCATGTCACAAGGCCAGGAATATGATGGAGGGGTTGGACGATCACAGTGGAGAGTTTCAATTGATGTGCTGGCCTCCCAAATCAGCAAATCTGAGACTTATCGAACACAACTGGGATATGATTGAACGTGGCGCCAGAGATCATTTTCCCCCTCTCCGGAATTTACGGGAATTAGGTGACTTTTGCTTGCAGATGTGGTGTCAGCTCCCTCCAGCGACCTACCAAGGCCTCACTGCTTCAATGTCACGACGTGTCGCCGCTGTTATGCGAGGCAAAGGTGGACATGCCGGCTATTAGGTTGGTCATAATGTTCTGGCTGATCCGTGTTAATTGAGCGACCAGTAACAGTCTTCATCGGTCTTAGGTTATCTCAGATTCATTGGAATTCTACTCAACTGATGGCTCTTCGTTCACTGTGGATCATATACTCATTTCTGCGACTGGATGCTCTTCTTGACGTCACGCTGCCATGGCCAAAGAATAGATATTATAAGATATGCCGATGACATAGCTGTCATAGCTGAAAGTGAAGAAGATCTTGTAATCCTACTGAATAGAATGGATAAAGTTATGGGGGAAGAATATAATATGAGAATTAATAAAGCAAAAACAAAAGTAACGGCATGCGAGAAAAAAGATCAAGTGAAAGTCCAATTTCATGTAGGCAATGAACTGCTCGAATAAGTTGATAAATATACTTATCTGGGCAGTAATATTACCAGGGATGGAAGGAGCAAGGCAGAAGAGAGAAGTATAATTGCTCAAGCAAAGGCTACTTTTAACAAGAAGAAAAACATCTTAACATCTAAGTGCATCAGCCTTGAAATCAGGAAAAGATTTTTGAAGTCATATGTGTGGAGTGTGGCATGCTATGGGCGTGAAACATGGACTCTCGGGACAAAGGAAGACCAGAAGTTAAATTCTTTTGAAATGTGGTGCTATAGACGCATGCTCAAAATAAAATGCGTCGACAAGGTCACAAACGAGGTGGTTCTGGAAAGAGCAAGTGAGAAGAGAAGCTTCTGGAGTTTTATTGTTAAAAGAAAAGTGCAATTTACAGGCCATCTATTAAGACATAAAGGACTCCTGAACACAATCATAGAGGGATATGCCGAGGGAAAAAGACCAAGAAGAAGACCACGGCTGAGGTACATGAATCAAATCGTGAAAGATGTGGGATGTAACACCTATAAAGAAATGAAGAGAAAAGCTGAAAGACCCACAGAATGGAGACAAGCTGCCATTGTAGCTGTTGCAAACCAATCCTTGGACTGACCACTACAGAGGAAAAGAGGATTACTGAGAGGTCCTCTTTCCCCACCAGAATTGAAGAACATGATACATAGGGTCAAATTAACTGGGATATGGGAATCGCTCCTGAGATAGGCCGGCGGCCAATTGAGCACAAGTTGTTCAAGAAGTTGTCATGGCAGAGAGAGCTCGATGCAATGTGGGATCTTGAAGCAGTGCAGGAGCTGCGTCACAAAAGGTGAACATTCCACGGTCTACCGCTCAGGAAGTGCAGCGAGGAGGTGTGAAATGATGTCTCTAGAGCGATTACAGGCTGTCGTGGGCGCAGATGCTCGTCACACAGAGAAACGTTTGTAACCTGGAACGTAAACATTGTAAGCAGTTAACCAAATGGTACCGCCCAAGTGGAAATTATTATTTTTTCCATTTTTTATTTTTTCAACGGTTTATTCATCATTTCTCTTCCTCACATCATTATAAATATTTTCACACTTTCACTGTCCTACGAACACTCGTTTTTGGCTCTGAGCGCTATGGGACTCAACTGCTGAGGTCATTAGTCCCCTAGAACTTAGAACTAGTTAAACCTAACTAACCTAAGGACATCACATACATCCATGCCCGAGGCAGGATTCGAACCTGCGACCGTAGCGGTCTTGCGGTTCCAGACAGCAGCGCCTTTAACCGCACGGCCACTTCGGCCGGCCCACTCGTTTTTCATGGGGTCCCTCTCAAGTAGGAAAGTTTAATTGCAACCACCCTGAATTAGACTGGTGTCTTAGACACTCTCCTCTGAATAGCGTCGGAAATTTCTTCCACTTTCTCGATGATTTCACTAACGTTTTTTTATGTGATGTATATATTTGCCCTGGTAAAAATACCCTTTGTGTAGAAAAATATCTTCTAAAACTCACCAAGATTAATCGTACAGTGAGCGTTTCAGTCCCTGCCTTCCCTTCAATCATATCGTTCATCTCCACGGCTGGGGCTACAGTACGTACAAGATACTAAATAAAGGAGTGACTTAGACCGAGCGAGGTGGCGCAGTGGCTAGCACACTGGGCTCGCATTCGGGAGGATGACGGTTCAATCCCGCGTCCGGCCATCCTGATTTCGGTTTTCCGTGATTTCCCTAAATCGCTCTAGGCAAATGCCGGGATGGTTCCTTTGAAAGGGGACGGCCGACTTCCTTCCCTGTCCTTCCCTAATCCGATGAGACCGATGACCTCGCTGTCTGGTCTTCTCCCAGAGACAACCCAACCCCAAAGGAGTGACCTAGTATATGAAGCCTCTACCTACCCTAATTAGGTACAATTTCGTTTCTGATTATAATTAAACGTTCACTACTTGAACCAATGTAGGCGTAAATTATATACCGGATGTGTACTAAACTTTCTACGAATCATTTTTATATTGTGCACTGCAGGGTTTGCGTTATTAGTGTCATGGCTTGCGTTAGACGCTGGTTATTTCAGACGTTATCTACTACTACATTAGAACGCGTGCGCCTTTGTTTTGACTAAATTAAATTCGTCCACTCCAGTGGCAGTGTGGTCCTTCCACGTATTCCGTATGTCCGATGACACGCAGACCAAATTGTAGAAAGCTGTTCTTGGAAATATGAGCCACGAAAGGATGTTGCTAGGAGTACATGTAAGCAGGGGAAGTGTACCAAGGAAGAAGAGACTGAGAAGCGAGGAAACTGCCGAGGGAGGCTCCACCTCTTTCTGGACACCGACTCCAGTTCAGCATTCCTTGAGCGGTATTCACGCCGTCGGGCAGACGTGCTAGCGCACTTCCCGGAAGCGGTTTGTCAGTGGCTTCTTCCGCGAGGCGTAACACAACTCTGCGGGGGAGGTGGGCCGCGTAACAGAACCCCACAGAGGCGTAACCAGCGTGGGAGGTGCCTCCAGAAGGGAACACACCACCGCGGTAGGCGCCAGGACTACAGCTCAGCAGTTCCTCGTAAACAAACAAACATCGAGAAGAGTGACAAACGTCCACAACAGGACAGTGGAAGTACATTGCCTGACAACAATAGTGAAGCACCCAAAAGATATGGACTGGTGTCAATGCACCTTAATACACGTACACGACATCGGCAGATACGTAATTGTTTAGTGTTGCGATTGTCCGTGACATGTAGAACGACCATTGAGTGCATTACTGTTGTTACAATACCTGGTAGGGCATACAGGGTATCTTAAACCATCTTGGTCAAACTGAAATAAGTGATAGTGGGTCCGCAACCGATGGTCCGAAATGCGTTTTCGTTTTATGAGCCTACACAGTATACATAAGGACAGCAAAGTTTATTGTAATTGTTCAAAGTGACGACCGCCAATCTCAGTGCATGCATGGAAACGGTGCATGAAGTTCTGCCGCACTATCTCAAAGATCCCTGTGCCTGTTACACCTGGAGAAGGCAGATTGGACCATAGTAAGCAGGTCTTGATCCGTTTCCACAGGGGTTACAAACACCAACGTCTTGACGTAACCCCATAAGTAGTAGTCCGGAGGTGAGAGATCCGGCGATCGTTCTGGCCATCGGACAGGACCTCCACTTCCAATACAAAGATAAGGGTACGTCTTGTTCAGGTGCTCGCGGATATTAACATGGAAGTGGGGTGGTGCACCGTCGTGTTGAAGCCATATCCTTGGAGGACAACAAGGGATACACTCTCCGAGAACTGTGGCAGCACATCTCGGAGGAACCACTAGGAAACGTAAATCAGCCAAATGGGAGGCAGAAAATCGCCAAATTCATATTCTTGAAGAAAAAAAAAAAAACCTCGTTTCACAAAGTGCTTAGCATCCAGCGCACATTGGTCTATCTATTATTCATATGATTTTGAAGAGCATCCATGTTGGTTTTTGAACAATTTCTGAACGAATCATAGGTAGATTTTTAGATGCGTGCATAGTGTACGTAATGTCTTTGCCAAGGTAATCCCCATCGCATCAAGAAATAAAAAACTTTCCTGCAAAAGCGACGGGCCTGCACGAGCTGAGCCAAATAAACCCGAACAGGTGAATAACAACTGCTGTTTGTTTATGTGGTTGACTGGGTGTGGAAATGTTAAACGTTGTTATAATTATTAGCGAAATCCTTAGATTGTCACTACCAGAGTGGAAGAAAAGACCAACAGGTAACAAAGCTGGCATGTTATCTTGTATCCAGGAAAATTAAATTTAGACAGATAATTTTTGCCCGATCGCTACACTATGAAGGACCAGCTGCACAGTCCCCTGTTAGCAGCCGCGTAAGTTCTATTCTCAGAATAGCGTGGAAAACGCGTTGCACGACCACGTAATAACGCCTAAGCGTAGAATAAACGCAGGATAACTGAAACGGTGATTGTGACAGGGTTAGCGAAATTAACCTGAAATAAGTTTAGACAATGACTGGAAAAGCTGCAGAATTAGTGATGACAAGACGTTTGTTAGAGCGAAGAAGGAAAGGAACGCAGACATCACACAAATTATATGGAAGAATGTGAAGTTTCCAAATTCATACAAAAATTTCGTACTACTACTACTACTACTACTACTACTACTATTACTTTTCGATGCCATGCTTGAGAATCTGGAACGTATGAACCAAATATGAAACTACTTCTTAACATAGAACTTTTTGCTTGTAGTAGGCGTAATAGGCTTTTGATAATCGTACTTTTTCTACTATATTTTGTCGTGTTATTTGTGTAAGTGAGGTGATAAAAATGACAATTTGTGCCAAACCAGTCTCGCTTAATTGGTGTATGTTACACCTGCTACAATGTTGGAAAGGTCTATTTCTTTTAACTAGCAAACAGTGAGAAAAGAGACATAACCAAACCGAGAAACCACGTAAGTCTTGCGTACTATTCGTATTAAAGCTTTTTCATTATTAGACATCGATATTTTGATTTTCTTCATGAAGCAAAACGTCTGACGAACTTTGATGAGGTAATAGATTCTTTCGCAGAAAGGGAAGCATGCTGTGTAAAGGTTCAAATGGCTCTGAGCACTATGGGACTCAACTGCTGAGGTCGTTAGTCCCCTAGAACTTAGAACTAGTTAAACCTAACTAACCGAAGGACATCACAAACATCCATGCCCGAGGCAGGATTCGAACCTGCGACCGTAGCGGTCTTGCGGTTCCAGACTGCAGCGCCTTTAACCGCAGAGCCACTTCGGCCGGCCATGCTGTGTAAAGCTGTAGCAAGATTAGAGAGGAAAAAATGCTGGTGCGTAAGGATTGAGGAAATGTCTTGTTTGTCTCTCGTCTTTACTAGTTTTGCGTTTCCTATGTTTAATTTTTATGTTACACAAAAGAGGAAGTTATTAGCTAATAGGCAATAAGGAGTGCAAATTTTCTGAAGAGTTCTTATTCTCCTGGTCACAAACAATCGCTCCCAATATTAGTTGCGGAGGTCGGATGTGAAACCGGCCGATTGGGAAGCAGGAGCACCGCAGGACATTTTAATTTCGACTGTCTAGAATACGGATTTGATGGCTTCCAACAAAATATACACAGTTGACTCCCACAGAGCGAAATACTATGATGTTCGATAGAAGAATGCTGTGTGAAGAGAGGTGGCACTGCACTTTGGTACACTTAAGACCAAATAACATGTCTTATATTTCCTCGAAAATGAATGTTTTATATATCAACCTGTTCAGAAAGATGTGCCAACAAAATGAACATATTTGTGAAAAATCTATTTTTCTTAAATTTTTGATGTCCCATCTCAGTCGCTGGAGAGGGGGAGAGAGGGTGGGGGGGGGGGGGGGGCGCCACTATCTAGTTTTTGCCCCGGTTCGGAAATATCTTAGATCCAGAGCTTCCAAAAGGTTTGAGAAGCCCTGTGTAAGGGGGCATGAACGGTGTCAGACATTGAGTGATCACTGCGAACGGCACTGAGATGCCGCGCACTCGTGCGCGACCGCCTTATCAGCACATGACATAGTTAGACGGGGACCTCATTATATTTCACTGTTCCACCATGACCAGCCAAAGTGATGATCCCTGTATTTTGCAGCTAGCATATTGTAACGCCTTCACGTCTGCGCCTACCATCCGATAACAAGAAATGGACTCCAAGTAACATTCTCCACCATTGACCGGCCGCGGTGGTCTAGCGGTTCTAGGCGCTCAGTCCGGAACCGCGCGACTGCTACGGTCGCAGGTTCGAATCCTGCCTCGGGCATGGATGTGTGTGATGTCCTTAGGTTAGTTATGTTTAAGTAGTTCTAAGTTCTAGGGGACCGATGACCACAGATGTTAAGTCCCATAGTGCTCAGAGCCATTTGAACCATCTGACATGAGTCATACTCGATGCCAGGAGTAACACTGAGCCGTGCGCGGCTCGTGTTCATGCCGTTTCTTGCTTGACAGCTTTTCTTTACGGAATTGTCACCTCGTTTCTTATTCGATTTACTGGCGTCACTAAGTTGCTGGCTTGCCTGCCCGTGAGTGGCAGCAGCAGCAGCGCGTATCGATAAAAGCACTGTTTTATTATCTTTGAAGCGACTGCTAGTATTTCCGGCTCGTCGTGTGTCGGGGGTTCAGTCGGGACGCAGCGCCAGTGAGGTTCGGACAGCAGTACTCGCCGACCACTGCCGACACACATGCACTGTCCGACGGAAGGAGACGGGAGCGAGAACGACCGTTGGTTGGTCGTTCGGTCGGTCGTCTCACGGGCGACCTGTATTTGGTCGCCGACCGCTTATCGAAACTCTGCGTGTGTCGACTTGTGATTCGCCCTTTTTGTTCCACAGTTCTTTAGAAATTCGACTTGATGTCGTATTGACCGAAGTAACATCGCGTGCCACTCATCTTCTGAAGTTTCATTTTGTTTTCTCCTCCTCTTTTCGTTGCTCCACTGTTTTTATTTGGCAAATTATTTTGAAGCTAACTTGCAAAATTTTCAAATATTCATTTTTTTCTCTTTGTTCATATATACTTCACAACGATTGACCATTGCATACTTTTTAAGAATAAACTCCGATACAGTTTTTATTTTCCGAAATAACTCTGCTCCGGCACACAGTTTCAATCTGCCAGAAAGTTTCGTATCGGCGCACACTACGCTGCAGAGTGAAAAATACCTTCTGGGAACATCCTCCAGCCTAAGCCTTCGCTCCGCAATATCCTTTGTTTCACGGGTGCTAGTCCCGGCCGGCCGCGGTGGTCTCGCGGTTCTAGGCGCGCAGTCCGGAACCGCGCGACTGATACGGTCGCAGGTTCTAATCCTGCCTCGGGCATGGATGTGTCTGATGTCCTTAGGTTAGTTAGGTTTAAGTAGTTCTCAGTTCTAGGGGACTGATGGCCACAGCTGTTAAGTCCCATAGTGCTCAGAGCCATTTGAACCATTTTGCTAGTCCCGGAAGTCTGGCAGTTTCGCAGAACTTCTGTGAAGTCCGGAAGGTAGTAGACGAGGTACAGGAGTAAGTAAAGCTGTGAGAGCGGGTCGTGAGTCGTGCTTGGGTACTCAGTCGGTAGAGCACTTCCCTGCGAAAAGCGAAGGTCCGGTTTCGTATCTCGATCCGCCACACAATTTAAATCCGGTAAATCTGAATAGGTTGAAAAATCCGCAAATCAGTTGCAAATAAGGGTTTAGTAGCCTTTGACCACGGTTTCGATATTTGTAAAAATATCTTCTTTCGAGGTAGCGGCCCTTATGCCAGAGACTAAGGCCAATTGCTGGTCATGGTCAGGGGCTTATAAACCTTTATTTGCAACTGGTTGGCTGATTTGTCAACCTCTTTGTAACTATTTCTATGGCTGCACTATCAGATTTACGTAACGTACACGGAAAACCACGTTTATTTCATTATCAGAAGAGCATGACTTTCTCCATATTGTAATGCCTGTCGTATTTGCTTGTACAACATTGTTAAGTCCAGACTAACACATCGCGCTGCTTTATTCAAGAATAAGAAGAAGACGTAGAACAGTAACTGCTTGTAAGTACGGTGTTACTAAGCGCGTTTCTAAATGTTTCTAGCGTATGAAAACAAGCGACCGAGCGAAGTGGCGCAGTTGTTAGCACACTGGATTCGAATTCGGGAGCACGACAGTTCAAAACCGCGTCCGGCGATCCCGATTTAGGTTTTCCGGGATTTCCCTAAATCGCTTTAGGCAAATGCCGGGATGGTTCCTTTGAAAGGGCACAGCCGACTTCCTACCCACCCTTCCCTAACCCGATGGGACCAGTGAACTCTCTGTTTGGTCCCCTCCTCCAGATTAACCAATCAACCAACAACAGCGTTGTACGTCGGACTTTAGAAACGCTGTCACACGCTAGGACTATCACAGTGTGGGAATGAAATGGTGCACCATGTGACCACTTACTCCAAAGCTGAAGTACGCCGGCCAGGAGGATTCTTGCGGGGAAAACGTCTAAATTGCACGAAATTCCGACGCATATGAACAAAACGCAATGTTGCGCCTAACTGTATTGAAATGGTGCCAGCAATTTAACCGAGGCCGGACAGTAGTGAATGACGCAGATCGGGAAGTCCAGACGTTGCACCATGCTATTTCCATATTTTCGGCATGCTGAAAGAATATCAGGCGGGAAAAGACGTTCACACATGGCTCTCGAGTGGCCCCGTGACCCCAGAGTGGATTTCTGTCGTTGTGAAACTGAAGGATTAGCACAACGTTCAGACCGTTGTTTACAGATATATGGTGACTACATTAAGCAAATAATGACATGCACAGCACCTGCGTGCTTCTCTTATTTCAACAACAAATCAGCCTGTTTTGGGGGTAATGACGAATGGAAAGATTACAATCCGGTCCGTGTGTAGAACGGCCGCGCATACTAGAGCAGCAGTTCTGCAAGAGAGAGGTACCCCAGCACACGTTCGCCCGCCGTTACAACCTACATATTTGCAGACCTAGATATTGAACGCTAACCGGTCGACTAGTTCGCCGTACTTATACACGTCTTTATTTCCTTATTAGCCTCTTGATACACAAAAACAGACAGTTCAGACTTCGAGAGCTGCCTCTCCACCGAGTAATTTGAAACATAAACATTAATAACAACGTAGCAGTGGCCAATGAGGTTCTCCCTCTTAGGTTAACAAACTAGATTCTGTATTAACTTTTTAACAATAGTTCGTCGGGAAATTTTATAAAATTTGGATTCCATGTTGTCGAGAGTATCAACACATTGAAGGAAATCCTTGTTTTATTTTAACCAGCTCCGTAAGCAGCCAGTTTGATGACTTTCTTTCTGAGTCTAGGACAGCCAGAGCATGTGTCGTACATAATTAACTTTTCATAACTGGGATACACAGTCATCTGAAATTTCTTTGAAGACATCATGTTTACGCCACTATTGGAACTTCGGCCTTAAGCCATTATCAAGTGCAGCTGAAATACAAAATGTTTATAAAATATATTACAAAAATCATTGTGTATTTTGACATTCGGCCGATTACACAAAATGAAAAATGCAGCTATGTAACTATGTTTACTTACATGTTTTGGCTTTAAGCCATATCTACTTTATACAAGCTGACGCATTTATATGTCGTTGCAATTTGCTGTTATATACATTCGTAACGCTGCAAAATGGTGCGAGCACAAATGTCCATATATCGTAAACCACCACTGTCTCTACATACATATGTTCGTTCCATCACCACTAATTGTATGACTAATTTAGTTACGTAACGATTGTCTTTAATACGTCTTACATGTACCTGAATTTATGCGTATATGTAGATAATCAATCTGTGTGCTTAAAATATGTGTAAAGTTGGCAGAATGTCACGCCAGCTGTGTTTTAACTAAACGATGTAAATCCTTCTCGTATTTAACTACGAAGTTTTTAAGAAACCTATGACGAAATAAATTATGTCCTGTTTCTACACCCATCTAACATTAAGAGTAGGTTTTCTAAGAAATTGTAGTATGTTCCATAATTGTAGAACGAGTGCGTAACTCCATGCTTGCTAGTACAGTCGCCGGACTGCAATGGCGCTGTACTCAGAACAAAAATAATATCTGTAATCCGTTTACGTGCCATAACGGCTACCAGTAGCCGGTAAACAGTAGTTCTCTGCTGTGGTTTAGAGCAAAAGTTTCGGTGATGGTGCGTTCGCACTACGTAGCAGCGTTACAAATGTATTTAACAGCAAATGACAACGACTTATAAATGTGTCAGCTTGTATAAAGTAGACATTGCTTAAAGCCAGAACATGTATGTAAATGTGGTTACATAGCTGCATTTTTCATTTTGTGTAGTCGGCCGAATGTCAAAATACACGATTTATGTAAAATATTTTATAAACATTTTGTATTTCAGCTGCACTTGATAATGGCCTAAGGCTGAAATTGCAATAGTGTAAATAAAAAGTTTATCAGTCACTGGCGTAAACATGTCTTTCAATGTGTCGTAGAGGTCTTGGATCTCCACACAGTCCCACAGTGCTCATTGTTTAAGGAGGTGTTGTCGGTAGCAGCTTTGATTTCATTTCTTTCTGGCTATGGTCACTGTGAACCGGCTCTTCTTCCACACCATTCCAGTGAGTCTCAGGTGATAGCTCTATACCTACGTACTGTTTAACACGTCCGGTACCCCACCGTGTCAGGCGTAATAGCTCAGGGAACGGCAGGTTGCCGACTTCACGCCTACTCACTATCGGCGCCATCTAGCCGATGTTTTGTTTACTCTGTGGGTCGGATTTACCTCAGTCCGTGCCTGGGCACTCTGCAGTGAACTTCGGTTGGAATTTAGCTGATGGGTTTTTCTCTGTACCATTATGTGGTGAAACTTGCACAAGTAAGTGTATTTCCAATTTATAGTTCTTTATCAATAAAATATTTATTTTCAGCGTAACTACACGCAAATTTTATTTTTATACAGGCGTGAACGTAAGAGGAAATTATTGCCTGTTGAAGGTAACTTTTGTGTGTAATTTAGCTCAAAGTAATTGCACTACAGATAAAAACGATAAATTGAAAATGCGCTTATATACATGTACAAGTTTCACCACAGAATGGTAGAAAGATAAAGCAGCGGCAAAATCGTGACCGATGTTCACTGCAGAGAGCCCGTGCACGGAGTGGAGGCAAACCCGACCCGCAAAGTAAACGAAACATAAGACGGCGCCGATAGCTAGAAAACGCTAGGCGTCGCGTCGGCCACTTGCCGTTCCCCGAGATACCACGCTTGGCGGGCCGAAATTGTTAATATTTACCTTTTAGAAATGGTCGTATAACTAGCAGCTACCATATGATCTATATGTTCTTACATATTTTTTTAAAAATATTAGGTATACAGCTTATGAAATATGGTGGCTGTTTAGTGTGTACACAATGAATCGATCAAAATACATACTTCATGCCTGTTTTGCTGTGTGGAACGTGTCTCGTTTGAAATGTCTGCCATCCACAAAGCTATATCTTTCCATCGAAATGAAAAATGCTTCTCTCAAAAACCTCTCGAGCCCTCGTGATTCTGGAGGCAATGACAGTCTTAACACCCGCCATGTTCCTCGTCCACTTGCAACTGTGTTTAGTCTAAGTAGCTATCAGAACACCAGAATCTGTAGTGCAAGTAAATGGTTCAAATCGCTCTGAGCACATCTGAGGTCATCAGTCCCCTATAACTTAGAACTACGTAAACCTAAATAACCGAAGGACATCACACACATCCATGCCCGAGGCAGGATTCGAACCTGCGACCGTAACGGTCGCGCGATTCCAGACAGAAGGGCCTAGAGCCGCTCGGCCACAACGACCGGTCATGTACGCTTGTTGTCAAGCAGTACGACTTTCTTCGTTTAGCAGTTATATTAGGCGAACGTGTAACTTTCCACCTAATGAAGTTGTGTGCTTTTCTTCAATGAAATTAAGTAAATGTATACTGCCTGTTCAGTGCAGTAGTACTAGTTTCCCTACAGCCAATATAAAATCCGTATCTCCACACGAACCAAAACCTTTAAAAAACAAACACCAACAGGACAAGTACTCACAACTTCAATACCATAGGGCATTTACCTGGAGTGAAACTCGATTGCGAGAGCTGAAATATGTCGGCCAAGTCCACTATTCCACAGTCGATTTTGGACTGTTCATATGACGAACCAGAAGAGATGTCGAGACTTCGGTTTATGGAAGACGTGTTTCGGGAGACCATGTTAACAATATGCACAAATAAATGTGCGCATCCGAACCCGAATGTACTGTGTATGTTTCACTTCTAGAGAACACAGCTCCGCCTCGAAACATGAGAAATTGGGAGCTAGGTTCCATTACGCTAATTTATTCTGTGTTCGCTTTCCAACATGGCGTGTAAAAAACGACACACCGCCTCAGAGATTTTTTGAACTTTATAAATCGGATCCTCGTTTGTCGAAAATAACAAGCAAAGAGTAGCATGTTCGAGGATGCAAGAAGCTGCTTACACGCTATTGACTACATTGTAGTATGTATGCTATTTTACCATGAAAAAAAAAAAAAGACCTGTGTGTGATAAGTCGTTATATTGTTCCTGGCACGATCAACAAATCAACTTAAATATGACATTTAGTTCATCATAATCGATGCTTTTGAAAAAAAGCCTGCACCTGTTTCATTCATAATTTAAGTAATGGAAAACTGCACCAGTTACTTATTTTCTCATGCTTAGCACGAAGCGTTTCGACAATTTATTCTCATTCTCAGGTACATTTGTTTATATAATTCTTTTTTGACGTTTGCTTGTGTGATTGTTCGCCTTTCTCGCATTGTCATTGTCTTTTTTGGGTTAAACTTTAATCGGAATTTATGACAAAATGTATTTTGGAATGTTTTTATAAATCGGACAAAATGAATCTTTGAATGTTGTGTGTGCTAATGTTGACATTCCAACATTCATCTTGTCCAATTTTCCGATTGCATTATAACCTCAGAAAAACAAGAGGGCAGAAAATCACACATGAAAAGGTCATAAAAATGTTTATGTAAATAAATGCACTTGAAAATGAGAATAAATTCTCGAAACGCGTTGTGCTAAGTATGAAAAAAATAAGTGAATTGTGGAATTCATCATTTCTTGAATCATAAAATATGTCAATTGAATGTGCTTGTGATGGTCAAGCATGGGTGACCGAGCGAGGTAGCGCAGTGGTTAGAAAACTGGACTCGCACTCGGGAGGATGACAGTTCAAACCCGAGTCCGGCCATTCAGATTTAACTTTTCCGTAATTTTCCTAAATCGCTCCAGGCAGATGCCGAGATGGTTCTTTTGAAAGGGCACGGCCGATTTCCTTCCCTATCCTTGACACACTAGGATCTGGTGTTCAGTCTCTAATGACCCTGATGTCGACGGGACCTTAAGCCCAATCTTCCTTCCTTAATCCTCTCTCCCTTCCTTCCTTCCTTCCTTCCTTCCTTCCAGCATGTACAGCAGTAGACTCCTGCCTTGCGGTCAAAAGAATACTGAGGATCTGTCGCGGGGGTAGAAGGCGGCCGCTGCCATGGCCTCTCCATCGTCTCCCTCCTAGTGCACCCTGTCTGCAATAAGGTCAATAGCAATGTCACGGGCTTGCGCTGCATACTTTACCCATTTTGTCAACGGAATGACAGGAAACTATACTTCATCTTGAGCAAACGAAGGGACCAGACCTGCACACGAAAATAGCAGACCGTGTAACTACACGTTTTCATCTTTGGAGAATATGAGAAGTGAATACTACCGTTTTATTTCAGCTGCTCAGATAGGACTGCTACAGAGGTATCTAGTAGCTCTGTATCGTCCAGGTAGGTACGTGCGGGCAGCCTCATGGCAGCTACATTTCTGTCACCCAAGTGCATACAGGCGTTAGCGCCTTGCAATGCGTTTCGCTATCTCCCTGTACTAGACGTAGCAGTGCGCGCGTCCCCTTGCGCCCTTCCCCCTGCAGGTGTGCAGACTCCAGCAGCCAGCCCCTCGTGCCGTAATGAAGCTCTCACTGCAGTCCTGGAGCCTCCCTCCGAGGCAGGGCCGTCACGCGCTGTCTGTTTCCTGCTTCTGCTCTTCCCACTGACGACCTTTGTTTCACGTATCCACTATTTCTCCGTCACTCTCGTCTTCTTTTTGTGATTCTGTCTGTCGCATACAATACTATAATCGGTGTAATAAAGGCTAAGCTTAACCCGATCTATCCAATTAAATGATCCCTACCCCCACCCCCAAAAGCCGAATCCTAAATTTGCTACTGAATTCTGCCCCGCAGGCCAGTCTGGCCGAGCGGTTCTAGGCGCTTCAGTCTGGAACCGCGCGACCGCTACGGTCGCAGGTTCGAATCCCGCCTCGGGCATGGATGTGAGTGATGTCCTTAGGTTAGTTAGGTTTACGTAGCTCTGAGTTCTAGAGGCTGGTAACCTCAGATGTTAAGTCCCATAGTGCTCAGAGCCACTTGAACCATTTGAACAATTCTGGCCCTATTGTGCCGTCCTTTGCACTGTGCACAGCTCCTAGAAATCTTCCCCCAGCTTTAATTCTTGTTACTAACTCTTGTTCTATAGAACGAGAGATGGTAATAAGAATTAAAAGCTGTGGAAGATTTATAGGAGCTATGCACAACTTCATAAGATCGAAGTTACTATCTAGCTAGGAAAAAATAAAAATTATCAGACCATCATCAAGCCAATAGTGCACTGTGCAAGTGAGACCAGGACGCTGACAAATCGTTGGGCTAACCATCGACCACTGTAAAAAAAAAAAAAATAGGGCAGAGCGTTTACCGACTCTGGAGCACGCCACGTACAAACGCCCATGGGAAAAACACGGCAACTCAAGGTGTTTCCCAATACTTCCAACGATTTATTATTCCTCATAGCGAATGCGAGGCGAATCGGGAACTGGACACGCGTAAACTGAATCTGTGGTATTCATGGAATCAGAACATCTTGGTATTTGAACTTTCCTATTCTTAACGTTGCTTTAGTCACGTTGCTCATAAGCTTCTAAACAGCGAGTCTTCCTCCACTGCGTAGTAGTTTCGGTCGGTTCAGATTGCGAACCATGATCACCACCATGCCGACCTTAACCTGCAAACTGTGCAGTAGCATTCTTGGCAAATCGAATGAATTCAGGATGCACCTGGATAATTGACGACTTCGTATGGATCGATAATGGAATCGATCGTATTAAATGAATGCAATTGGCCAGAGATTTTACTTTGAATTTTATATTCAAATCGTCTACGTCCTTACTTTTGGTTGCCAAAAGGGCTCTTTCCCTTAATCAAATATGACTTTTGTACAGAATGAGATTTTCACTCTGCAGCGGAGTGTGCGCTGATATGAAACTTCCTGGCAGATTAAAACTGTGGGCCGGACCGAGACTCAAACTGGGGACCTCTGCCTTTCGCGAGCAGCCCGCATCTCGTGGTCGTGCGGTAGCGTTCTCGCTTCCCACGCCCGGGTTCCCGGGTTCGATTCCCGGCGGGGTCAGGGATTTTCTCTGCCTCGTGATGGCTGGGTGTTGTGTGCTGTCCTTAGGTTAGTTCGGTTTAAGTAGTTCTAAGTTCTAGGGGACTGATGACCTAAGATGTTAAGTCCCATAGTGCTCAGAGCCATTTGAACCATTTTTTCTTTCGCGAGCAAGTGGTCTTCCAACTGAGCTACCCAAGCACTGCTCACGACCCGTCCCCACAGCTTCAATTCTGCGAGTACCTCGTGTCCTACTTTCCAAACTTCACAGACGCTCTTCTGCGAAACTTGCAGAACTAGCACTCCTGGCAGAAAGGATATTGCGAAGACATGGTTTAGCCAGAGCCTGGGTATGTTTCCAGAATGAAATTTTTACTCTGCAGCGGAGTGTGCGCTGATATGATGGTAGAGTACTTGCCCGCGAAAGGCAAAGGTCCCGAGTTCGAGTCTCGTTATGGATCACAGTTTTAATCTGCCAGGAAGGTTCATATCAGCGTACGCTCCGCTACAGAGCGAAAATCTCATTCTGGAAACATCCCCCAGATTGTGGCTAAACCACGTCTCCGCAATATCCTTTCTTCCAAGAGTGCTAGTTGTGCAAGGTTTGCAGGAGAGCTTCTGTGAAGTTTGGAAAGCAGGACACGAGAGAATGGCTGAATTTACACTGTGAGGACGGGTCGTGAGTCGTGCTCGGGTAGCTCAGATGGTAGAGCACATGCCCGCGAAAGGTAAAGGTCTCGAGTTCGAGTCTCGGTCCGGCACAGTTTTAATATGCCAGGAAGTTTCAAACTGACGGGCTCCTATACACTCACAACCAGCCTCGATCAGAGATTGGGGGAAAAAATAATCCTAGTACATACAATACGCAAAAGTCATAGTCACAACAGTAAAGCCGCCACGGCAGTTAAACGGTGCGGAATTCTGCAGCAGAGGGACGCTCGCCGTGTGGAGTGCCGTGACGCGGCGTATGCACGAGGGAGGCGAGCGACAAGTGTCACAGAGCGGCGGGCTCGCCGCTGCATTGTGCGCCACGCTATTCAGGCCGCAGGCGGCGGCGCGGAGGTGGGCGAGTTCTCACGCGCCAGACCGCCACCGTGCGATTGCCTGGCGCACCGCCGCTTGTACCCGACACTAGAGGAGGGAAACTCTCAGCGGTAGCGACAGATAAAAATTTTGCTCTCCGCATTTCGCCACATGGTGCGGAATAACCAAATCTGTTTAAAAAAAGCGGGTGAAAATTCGCTTGGCGCCTTCCTAAGAGACACTCTCCTACCCTTCCACTCTGATTATGTAAGCGTAGACCAAATATGGTTCAAATGCGAAGAAATACACTACTGGCCATTAAAATTCCTACACCACGAAGGTGACGTGCTACAGACGCTAAACTTAACCGACAGGAAGAAGATGCTGTGATATGCAAATGATTAGCTTTTCAGAGCATTCACACAAGTTAGGCGCCGGTGGCGACACCTACAACGTGCTGACATGAGGAAGGTTTCCAACCGATTTCTCGTACACAAACAGCAGCTGACCGGCGTTGCCTGGTGACACGTTGTTGTGATGCCTCGTGTAAGGAGGAGAAATGCGTACCATCACGTTTCAAACTTTGATAAAGATCGGATTGCAGCCTATCGCGATTGCGGTTTATCGTCTCGCGGCATTGCTGCTCGCGTTGGTCGAGATCCAATGACTGTTAGCAGAATATGCAATCGGTGGGTTCAGGAGGGTAATACAGAACGCCGTGCTGAATCCCAACGGCCTCGTATCACTAGCAGCCGAGATGATAGGCATCTTGCCCGCATGGCTGTAACGGATCGTGCAACCACGTCTCGATCCCTGAGTCAACAGATGGGGACGTTTCCAAGACAACAACCATCTACACGAACAGTTCGACGACGTTTGTTACAGCATGGACTATAAGTTCGGGGACCATGACTGCTGTAACCATTGACGCTGCATCACAGACAGGAGCGCCTGCGATGGTGCACTCAACGACGAACCTGCGTACACGAATGGCAAAACGTCATTTTTTCGGATGAATCCAGGGTCTTTTCTCAGCATCATGATGGCCGCATCCGTGTTTGGCGACATCGCGGTGAACGCACATTGGGAGCGTATACTAGTCATCGCCATACTAGCGTATCACCCGGCGTGATGGTATGCGGTGCCATTGGTTACACGACTCGATCACCTCTTGTTCGCATTGACGGCACTTTGAACAGTGGACGTTACATTTCAGATGTGCTACGACCCGTGGCTCTACCCTTCATTCTATCCCCGCGAAACCCTACATTTCAGCAGGATAATGCATGACCGCATGTTGCAGGTCCTGTAGCGGCGTTTCTGGACACAGAAAATGTTCGACTGCTGCCCAAGCCAACACATTCTCCAGATCTCTCACCAACTGAAAACGTCTGGTCAATAGTAGTCGAGCAACTGGCTCGTCACAATACGCCAGTCACTACTCTTGATGAACTGTGGTATCGTGTTGAAGCTGCATGGGCAGCTGTACCTGTAAACGCCATCCAAGCTCTGTTTGACTCAATGCCCAGACAGACGAAGGCCGTTATTACGGCCAGAGGTGGTTGTTCTAGGTACTGATTTCTCAGGATCTATGCACCCAAACTGCGTGAAAATATAACCACATGTCAGTTCTATGAATAGCCGTTTATCATCTGCATTTATTCCTGGTGTAGTTATTTTAATCGTCAGTAGTGCATAATGACCATCATCCAGAGCCACTTTGGCGTTAAATTTCATGGGAATTGTTTTCACTCCATCTTTACCGGTTCTATTGTGTGTGTGTGTGTGTGTGTGTGTGTGTGTATTGTGTGTGCCTGCTGTGTTTTTTACGTTTCTTTAGCCTACTGTAGAGGCGCGTGACGTCATTTACAGAACTGCCGTTAGCTACCGCAATCTGCTTTAAAATGCTGAGTTCTTTACGTATTTCGTTTTCGTCCAAAGGTAGACGAAGGAGGCGGTGAACCATGGAGGTGAAGAAACCTTTTTTGTATAGGGGAGGTTGGCATGAACTGGCATTGATGACACTATCTGTGTTACGCTGTTCAATTAATCATTGAAAACTAGTGTATGCCTAAACTAGCGACATCTGGTGAACTTAGGACAACACAAACACCTTGTGGCTACTGTACGGCAGCTTGTTTTGAACAGCAATGCTACTGACAACATGACTCGTCCATATGATGTTTTTTATATATATTTCACGATGCCGGTGCTGCATTTAACATTTGACGATGCCACTATGGCTACAATACATTAGGACTTTGATTTTAAAGAACAAGTAAGCCTCTTCATACTTAAAGAGCATGAACGCATATATATGACAGTAGTACTTTTCATTATGGTCTATTTATTGTTTTTACGCTGTAGACAATCTGCGAGTGTATGTTTTTTCCCATTATTTGCTGCAGATCTGATGATGGTCATTATAGACAGAAACCGGTAATCTGTTAATAAAAAGTTTGTGACCATAGACGTAAATTAAAGAAAACTTACCAAATAAATTACTAAGACATGCTACAGATCCCCCTTGGTACGCAAAACAGGTCAGAACACCGTTTCAGAAGCAACGAAAAAAAGCATGCCATATTTAAGAGAACGCAAAATCTCCAAGATTGTCGAAGTTGTACAGAAGCTCGAAATTTACCGTGAACTTCAACGCGAGACGCATTTAATAGTTTCCACAACGAAACTGTCTCGAAATCTCGCAAAAAACCCAAGGGATTCTGGTCAAATGTAATGCACACCAGCGGCATGATGCAATCATTACCTTCACTGTGCAATAACAATGTTGATGTTACTAATGGCAGTGTGACTAACGCAGAATTCCTATACACGGTTTTCCGAAATTCCTTCGCAAAAGAAGACGAAGTCAGTAACCCAGAATCCGGATCAACCGCCAATATGACTAACTTAGACGTAGATATCCTCGGTGTAACTAAACAGCCTAAACCACTTAACAATGGCAAGGCCATCGATCCACAGAGTATATCAGTCAGTTTCCTTTTAGAGTATGCTGAAACAATAGACCCATACTTAGCAATCATATACAACCACTCGTTCGTAGAAAGATCTATACCCAACTACTGGAAAATAGGACAAGTCACACCAATACCCAAGAAAGGAAATTTTAATAATCTGCTGAATTACAGACCTACATCATTAACGTCGATTTACAATAGGATATCTGGCAAGTTTCTTGCAGCTTTCTTTATTGTTTACAGCCATTTATCGATTTTCTTTCTTGAAGCAGAGATTTTTCTGTTGATATCCTGTTAGCTTAGTTTCGAAGTTCTTATAGAAATTTCGTATGTTGATTCATTTAATATTTCCCTGTGGTCTTTCTGATTAATTTGGCTCTCTTTTTCCATGCTGTCACGAATGTTTTGTTGTTGTCCTCTGTTTTATTGCTGTTCCAACTGTGTATGCAATACGGCCTCTCTCGACTGAATTGTATACTCACATTTCTCGTTCCAGTAAGTGTACTTTTTCCTCTTTTACAGCTTGTTTAATCTTGCTGTCTTTTCGCATTCTTTATACACGGCGATTAAGCTGCACCTACCGATTCGTTTTGTGCAACCCGCACTACGTCTGTATCAGGAATGATAGCCAGACGGGCGACAGCCGTTTAATCGATATAAGTTTCGCTCCCACAGTTTTGGGCTACTTTTAGCGAATGGAATCAAACTGCAAAAAAATACAAGTGAGGATTGACCATGTGTTACAGTTTTTTTGGAACAAGATATACTTTACTTCTGTCATACATATGCAAGTGCCTCCGATCTTTCTTTGTATAATTAACTGTGTAGTCACACGGGTTTTAGATGGCTCTGTAAGTTTATTCCATTTATACTGCTTAATCAGCCGGCCGCTGTGACCGAGCGGTTCTAGGCCCTTCAGTCCGGAAGCGCGCTGCTGCTACAGTTGCATGTTTGAAACTTGCCTTGGGCATGGATGTGTATGATGTCCTTAGGTTGGTTAGGTTTAAGTAGTTCTAAGTCTAGCGGACTGATGACCTCTGATGTTAAGGCCCATAGTGCTTGGAGCCATTTGATTTAGTACATAATCGTTCGTAAATGATTCAGAAACATTGTCTTAGAAAGTGTGTTTCACCACTACAAACAAGGAGAGTAACAGAATATATCAGAATGGGAAGTGTGAAAGTAACAACTCTCTAGTAGCCTATATAACCTCTGAACTATTTACGAGATTCTAAGAACTGTAAAAGGAATAAGCTTACAGGAAAATCAAACATCTGTATGACTACACCGCCAATTACACAATCAAACATTGGAGACACTTTGTTAATTACGACAGAAGTAAGATATATCTTGGTACAAATATATCGTGTACATTTACATCTACATCCATACTCCGCAAGCCACCCGGCGTTGTGTGGCGGAGGGTACTTTGAGTACGTCTATCGGTTCTCCCTTCTATTCCAGTCTCGTATTGTTCGCGGAAAGGAAAATTGTCGGTATGTCTCTGATCTCTCTGATTTTATCCTCACGGTCTCTTCGCGAGATATACGTAGGGGGGAGCAATATACTGCGTAACTCCTCGGTGGAGGTATGTTCTCGAAACTTCAACAAAAGCCCGTACCGAGCTACTGAGCGTCTATCCTGCACAGTCTTCTACTGGAGTTTATCTGTCATCTCCGTAACGCTTTCGCGATTACTAAATGATCCTGTAACGAAACGCACTGCTCTCCGTTGGATCTTCTCTATCTCTTCTATCAACCCTATCTGGTACGGATCCCACACTGGTGAGCGGTATTCAAGCAGTGGGCGAACAAGTGTACTGTAACCAACTTCCTTTGTTTTTGTAAGGCATTTCCTTAGTATTCTTCCAATGAATCTCAGTCTGGGATCTGCTTTACCGACAATTAATTTTATATGGTCATTCCATTTTAAATCACTCCTAATGACTATTCCCAGATAATTTATGGAATTAACTGCTTCTAGTTGTTGGCCTGCTATATGTAGTTAAATGATAAAGGATCTTTCTTTCTGTGTATTCACAGCACATTACACTTGTGTACATTGAGATTCAATTGGCATTCCCTGCACCATGCGTCAATTCGTTGCAGATCCTCCTGCATTTCGACCGAGCGAGGTGGCGCAGTAGTTAGCACAGTGGACTCGCATTCGGGAGGACGACGGTTCAATCCCGCGTCCAGCCATCCTGATTTAGGTTTTCCGTGATTTCCCTAAATCGCTCCAGGCAAATGCTGGGATGGTTCCGTTGAAAGGGCACGGCCGACTTCCTTCCCCGTCCTTCCCTAATCCGATGAGACCGATGACCTCGCTGTTTGGTCTCTTTCCCCCAAACAACCCAACCCAACCTCTCCTGCATTTCAGTACAATTTTCCATTGTAACAACCTGTACAGCATCATCCGCAAAAAGCCTGAGTCAACTTCCGATGTTATCCACAAGGTCATTTATATATATTGTGAATAACAACGGTCCTGCTGCACACCTGAAATCACTCTTACTGCGGAAGGCTTCTCTCCATTGAGAATGACATGCTGCGTTCTGTTATCTAGGAACTCTTCAATCCAATCACACAATTGGTCTGATAGTCCATATGCTCTTACTTTGTTCATTAAACGACTGTGGGGAACTGTACCGAACGCCTTGCGGAAGTCAAGAAACACGGCATGGCCAATCCTCACTTTTATTTTTTACAATACGGCTCCGTTTGCTAAAAATCGTCCAAAGTTCTGAGAGGGAACTTATATCGAATACGTGGCTGTCACCTGTGTGGATGCAGTTTTTCGTACAGCCATAGTGCAGGTTGCATAAAATGAATCGGTAGGGCAGCTGAGTTACTCTGCATATTCAAAGGTTTAGAGGAACTTTATGAACACTGGGTTTTTTAAGCGTCAGAATTATTCTACATAGATAGACTTGTTGTGCGAACGTGTTCACAGTATTCTGTCCAACCTGTGTTCGACAGATATTGCTTGCGTTAGCATGTCCTCTAATTTTTCCTCATCGCACTGAAGAGAGTTCAGGCTTTACGAGGGCACTGGCAGGGAACTAAAGCTGCTCCAGTGTGACGAAAATCACGACGGGATGATGTAAACACAAACACTGAGTTCAGCCGAGGTCAAGGGCGCGCTTTTTCGCCGTCGCCGGCCGGCTTTCAAGGAAGACACGAGGCGTGGCGAGGCGGCCATAAGCGCTCCGGGATAAGACCGTTTTACACTCGATGAATCCTCACGAGCGCTCTTAAATGTAAATGGCCGCCCTGAAAGGGCCGTCCGTTACAAGGGCGCCGGCCGGCCGGGGGCTTCAATTACACGAGGACGACGCCGCCGCTCGGTGTGACGCGACGTGGCGCGGCGTCGGTGCTCGCCAGCTACTGTGCCGCGCTGAAAGCACGCCGGCTACCGTGCCGCGAACGGAGGACGGCGGGTGCGGAGCCATTGTTCCGGCAGCGCGGGTCAAAGGGCCTATTGAAATGCTGGCGATCTCGCCGCGGACAGTTCGCAGTTAGGCTCAAAAGGAAGCCATTAAGCCAGAAAGAAGGCGCTCAAAGGCTTGTGGCGCGCGGAAAGTGCGGCGTGGAATTACACCGCCTGACGAGCTACCCAGTACAGCGGCGTGTGTTCGTGCGGCTTGTCGTTCCCACACGCCCTCGGCCTTGCTCCTTCTCCCGAGCGCACCTGCGCTTCCTCGAAGAGCAATGTTCGCCAACAGTGGCCGTGCGTCGGAAAATGATTTTGTGATCGATGGAGAAAGTTATCTGATGCGACCACGTATGCATTGCCGGTGTAAGAATGTACGAAGGGAACCAGCGGAAAAATGCTGCTGCCGGAGCACAGAAATGGCGAATATGGTCCTTATAAAAAGACTCTGACAAAAGTGGGGAATCAGCTGCCTCAATCCTCGTGTTGTCTTCTTCGTCAAAAAACTATCGTTTTTTTGTGCTGATAGGGGTAGCATAGAGACAGTGACGGTGTAAGAGAGAGGAGACAGTGCAAGTGCGAAACAAAGGAAAGAAAGGCAAAAGTAGACAGTGTAAGAGAGAAAGAGAGAGAGAAGACAGTGGCAGTGTGATATACTGTAAATTGTAAATCAGTGAGAGGAAAAGGAGGAAAAGGAGGTAGTGAGTGAGAGGCATGGAAGTGGCAGTGAGAGGGAGATGTTCAGTATGAAGGCTTAACTACAAAGAGAAACTGGGTAAAAGGCTTAAAACGTTTGTGTTAAAAGAGCGCGAATATATTTTGGTGAGGAGGCGGGTATGGATATTGAGGCAGCTGGTTTCCCATTTTCCTGCGAGAGTTATCTAAGAGTTCTGGTCCGACAGCAGCACTCGAACCTCCGGCGGGAGGGGCCGCGCAGTCCGTGACATGACGCCTCAAACCGCGCGGCCACTCCGCGCGGCTGTTTTATAAACAGCTAGCTCCATCTTCTTCGGTAGCGATCCTGACAATCATGGCGAGCTTGGCAGTCAGTCGTGATGACTGATTAACAAACAACATTGCGAGACGTTCCACCTACGGTTCATATGCGTATACTGTCACGTTTACTACCAAAGGGGTGCGCTCGGGAGAAGGAGCAAGGCCGAGGACGTAACTTGGTCACTCTGCTGCGTCGTTGGACGACGTTTCCGGTTCAAATGGCTCTGAGCACTATGGGACTTAACATCTATGGTCATCAGTCCCCTAGAACTTAGAACTACTTATACCTAACTAACCTAAGGACATCACACAACACCCAGTCATCACGAGGCAGAGAAAATCCTTGACCCGCCGGGAATCGAACCCGGGAACCCGGGCGTGGGAAGCGAGAACGCTACCGCACAACCACGAGCTGCGGACGACGTTTCCGGATACCGGCTCCTATCCTCAATTTGTTCCTGAAGACAGCTGCTACAACTCATCGAGGTTTGTCGCAACATTTCTGTGACTCCCAGCACAATTCTGTTACGTATTTGCGGCATTCCCCTGTCCCATACTCTTCAACTTCAGATGGTTGAAAAAGATGCTGTACGTTTTATCTTCGATACTGCCACTGTCAATGAGAGAGAATATTTTTTATTGATTGGCGACTCCATAGTGTCCTGTGCACTACGACCAGATAATGGGTATATTTGGAAGGAGAGACAACATTGGTCGTATATTTTTGTTTATTATCGCAAAATCAATTTTCGGTCACTTAGTGACCATCTTCAGTGCTGTAATATATAACTTAAATTAGTAAGCACTGGTGTCAATAAGCTTACGGCGATCACATAGACTGAGGTCGCTGTTTACATGCACTTGTTCAGCAGACCTCGGTGTGACGGGGCTTGACACGCCCTCTATGTGACATGTGTCACGTGAAGACATAGTATTACTGGTTATTTAGTGTTAATATCTCGCAAAACCAGTAATACTATGTCTTCACGTGACATGTCACATAGAGGGCGTGTCAAGCCCCGTCACACCGAGGTCTGCTGAACAAGTGCATGTAAACAGCGACCTCAGTCTATGTGATCGCCGTAAGCTTATTGACACCAGTGCTTACTAATTTAAGTTATATATTACAGCACTGAAGATGGCCACTAAGTGACCGAAAATTGATTTTGCGATAATAAACAAAAATATACGACCAATGCTGTCTCTCCTTCCAAGAATATTTTAATTATGCTAAATGTTATCTAGAGACAGGGAAACAGGTTCAATTAATTATCTGATTATCACTTTCAGCCACGCAACTGAGACTCACCACAGCTCGTTTGACATGCATGCCCTAGGCTGCTGGCTCAGTGACCCGGTATGAGGCCTCTGCCTACCGACCATATGCTCCTTCAACGAACTGCACTACTCGCCCATTTCGAAACAACTCCGCTCTCACAGGGCACAAGAATTGCACCTGTATCACTGGAGGGCTGTCTGTCGACTGCTAAGTTTTTCAGTTCGAAGTAGCTCCATAGAATTCGTTTTAATTCTCAACCCTTTCACCTAATCTGTCACAGAAATAGAAGTCAGGCATTTCCACTGGCCATTTCCTGCAACAGCAAAGAGCTGCTTCGCTGCGAAGGAATTTCAAACCACCTCATCTCCGCTCATTCCACCCCCCCCCCCCTTCCTCCCCCCCCCCCTCCCCGACAGGAAACCGAAAGATGGCTCTGGCTTCCGACATACACAGCAGCCAAGAACACAACCCGCCGTCGTGACCAGGAAACTTCACACTACCTGTTTACGTTTCCGAAAATTTAATTAAATGTTCTGCCAGCATCTGTTAGTCTCAGTTTGAGACAGGGATCAGTGATCATGGTATGTTAGCGGCGATGGTTACTGAAGTTAATAAATCAATCAAGACGGCTAGGCGTGTTTTTATGGTTGAAACAACAGTTGTTAGCATCCTACTTACACAAAGCATGGAGATCATTCAGTTCCGATAAGATATACGTAAAGGATTACTGGCGAAGTTTGAAGTGACATACTAAATTGTGAGATGTGCCGACTAAGTGGGTAAGCACAGAGAAGACAAATCGTGGTTTAATTTGGAAAATTACGATAAAATAGATATGCTTTCACTCTCGGTTACAAAAAGAACGCGGGAATATCAACAGGCGAAAATTAGTAGAAATTCTTACGTCTTTCGAAGGATGATGCACGAAGCATACAACTTTCACCGTCATACCTTAGCATCGTCGAGTACCGGAGAAAATTCTGGTCCTACCTAAATTCACTACATCGATCAAAGGCTTTTATTTTATCACTCTTCGACCATGGAGGACATAGAAATAGGCATCCCTTAGCGTTGAGTAGCAACTGAGAAAGTTGACAACAAGTAAGTCGCCAGATCCGGCAGGAATCCCAATTCGGCTCTACGGAAAGTACTCCACGGCTCTGGCCCCTTACTTAACTTGGGACTTATCGCGAAGCTGTCACGCAGCGCAAAGTCCAGAGCGACAGAAAAAAAAACTGCAGGTGACTCCTGTAGGAAGGGAACGGAAGAGAAGGGAAGGGAAGGGAATGGATTTCCGATGTCAGCTGCGTCGGAACATTACGCGGAATCAGCGGAGACGAGAGAAAATGTGTACCGAACCGGGATTCGAACCCAGGATCTCCTGCTTACTATGCAGGTGGGTTAACCACTGCACCATCCGTGACAAAGCGTTATCGCAACTGTGCGGATTATCTCGGCAACCCTAACAGCCGATTCACATTCCCACCGGGGGCCGTCTATCGGCAGTCTCTGTCCTTTCCCTCCATGCTCGCTTCTCAGATTCCCGCAGGAGGTCGAACGCACTTGTGCACCCGCACTGAAGAAGGTGGATCCAGTGCTCATCCAGGAGATTTAGTTATATGAATGTGTGGTGTGTGTTCTTTCGGATACATCCGAAAGAACAGGCACCATGCATTCATATAACGACTCCAGTACATAAGCAGGGTAAAAGGGCGGACCCAAAAAATTGCAGACCCATATCTTTAACAACAGTAAGCTGTATGCAACATTCAGAGTTCGAATACGATACATTTTATTGAGACAGATTTAGAAAGCATCACTCGTACGCAACTCAGCTTGCCGTTTCGTCGCATTATAACCTGCGAACCATGGATGAAGGGCAATAGACAGATTCTATATTCACAGATTTAAAGAAAGAAATATGTCAAAATTCCACCTCAGATGCGAAAGTACGTACTAGCTGAGGAACAGCCCCGGCCCCACTTCGTGGTAAACGGGCGGTTAGCCGCGGACGCTACGTTAGAACTCAACGCAGCGTCCGCGGATAACTGACCGCTTTCCACGAAGTGGGGCCGGGGCTGTCCCTCAGCTAATCAACGTAGCTTGACATGGTACCTCGGTACTTTAGCTTTTTATGTTTGACCTTGCCTTTTTCTGGCATGTATTTGTTTATGTTTCTGAAGAAGGCTAGATTACTCTAGCTGAAACCTCGGTAAAGACTAGTAACGTTTCGCAACTGAGGCGGATTTTTGACATATTAATTTGTCACAGCTGCTGACAGGGCTGCAACATATTAAAAATTCTTAAATTTAAAGAAAGCGTTGATACGGTACCCCAGTGCAGTCTTAACGACGGTCCGAGCATACACACTACATCATATACAGGGTGTACATAAATTCTGGGAAGACTTTCAATTATTTACTGCACAAGAACTAAACATTGTACAGATATCATACATACTGCATTTTGAAGAGAAACTCTGAAAGCTTTTTTACAAACATTCGATATGTGAACCATGAACGACCCGGCAGTCGTCAATACGGTAACCGAATTCTTGCCATATCCGTCTCAGCATGCCTCTCGTACGCGCTCCACATTCACTTCACTCACACTGGGACGTCCGCTTCCCTTTGCCGGGCAAAAGCAACCCGTCGTAACGAATTTGTTGTGCCAGTGGTAAATGGCCTTCCTTGTTAGTGGCTTCTTACCCTACTTGGTTCCAAACATCCGTTGAATAGCTGTAGCACACTCGTTTTTGTCGAACTCCAACACACAGAAAGTTCGCTCCGCAACAGAACTCGCCATGCTTGCGACTAGCGCTGACTGTCGGCAAATTACCAAACTACGTTGTGGGGGTATACGCGAAAAACTTTCAGGGTTTCTCTTCAAAATGACATATGTTTAAATCTGTACAATATCTAGTTCTTGAGCAATAAATAATTGAAAGTGTTCTGGGACTTTATGTACACCCTGTCTTTGAGTAGCTCGAAGACTTCTTAAGTAATAGAATCCGATACATTGTCCTGGACAATCAAAGACTAGGGTGTTGTCAGAAGTGCCCCACGGAAGTGTTGATGGGCCCGCTCTTATACTTTACACGGATAATCAATCTGACGAATAGCCTGAGCACCTGTCTGCGGCTGTTTGATGATTACGCTGTAGTGTGTGAGAAAGCGTTGTCGTAGACTGGCAGCTGGAGGCTACACGACGACTGGAAGAGAGCCTTGCATTTGGTATCACGAATATCAATTTGCTTTAGGTGGTGGTTGGATGGTTGGGGGAAGAGACCAAACAGCGAGGTCATCGGTCTCGTCGGATTAGGTAAGGACGGGAATGGGAGTCGGCCGTGCCCTTTCAAAAGAACCATCCCGTCATTTGCCTGTAGCGATTTAGGGGAATCACGGAAAACCTAAATCAGAATGGCCGGACGCGGGATTGAACCGTCGTCCTCCCGAATGCGAGTCCAGTGTTTAAATGTGGTGAAATGTAACCTAATGATGATGTTTGGTTTTTGGGGCGTTCAACTGCGCGCTTATCAACGCCCGTACAAATTCCCAACCTTTGCTGAGCCCAATCTCACCACTTTCATGAATGATGATGAAATGATGAGGACAACTCAAACACCCAGTCATCTCGAGGTAGTAAGAACACCAATCCTGTAATGTTCGAATACATTATTGGTGATGTGCCACTTGACACACTAAAGTCGAACAAATATACAGGCGTAGCGATGCAAAGGGACACGAAATGGAAGGAGCACATAAGATCGGTGGCAGAGATAAATCAATGGCCAACGTTGGTTTATCCGAATTCTAGGAAAATAAACCTCATCTTTAAAGAACATCGCATCCTGAATACTAGTGCGAACTAGTCTTGAATATTGCTCGAGTGTTTGGGACCAGCGTCAAGTCGCATTAAAGGAAAACAGCGAAGCAATTCTGAGACGCGCTGCTAGAATCGCAATGAGTAGGTTCGATTAGCACGCGAGTATTACGGAAATGCTCCGTGAAGTCAAATGGGAACCCTGGAACTTGGACGACGTTCGTTTCGTGAAACACAGTTGAGGAAAATGAAAGAACCGTGATAATTAATTGACGTCTGCCATGTAAGCAGGAGATCCCGGGTTCGAGTCCCGGTTGGGCCACACATTTTCAGCTGTTCCCATCGAGGCATATCAACAACGCCTGTCGGCAGCTGAGGGTTTCAATTAATTATCATTTATTCTAGAGAAGCTTCACGGTCGTCAATGGTATCTGTTCTTTCGAGAAAAGTTACTATCTTCATATATATGAAAGAACCGTTATTATCGGCTGACTGCGGAACGACTGTACTGCCGCCGACGTACATTTTACGTGAGGACCGCGCAAAATGTCGAGATACGAGAAATCACGGCTTGTAAGGCAACGCAAAGATAGTCTTTTTTTTTCCCCTGGATCCAGTTTCGTCTGGAACTGGGAAGGTAATGACTATTAGTGGTAGAAGGTACACCCCACCACGCACCGTAAGGTGAACTGCGGTGTATGTTGTGACGGTTCGCTTATCACAACCGTTTTGTTTTACTTTATTAGTCAACCAGGTGAGCTAGTTTCCTGGCGATGTTGAATAAACAACAAGACTGCCGAGAGAACAACAACCATCCGGCTTGCGGAATTTTCTATGTATTAACTGAGATAAAAGAAAAAGTTTCAGAATAATGTTCACTAACTGGGCGCCGCTGCCGACAGCACAGCGCTGTAATAACGCGGCGGGAGTCTAACAGAGAGAAGTTCTCAGCGGTGGGATAAACTTCTTGAAACCATCTATATGGAGGTGCAGAATAAGATCGCAGGTCAGGTATTACACCCTGCAATAATTCACGCTTCCAGGTCCTCGTTTGCGAGTATTCGACGAAAAATTTCTTTTCGGAATTTCGAGCGTCGCTTTACAGCTTAGAGAAACGAATGTTATACAGACCTATTGCGTAGCATATGGTCGAGGCACAATCTTCACGTCTGTAAGGATGTTGGTTCAAATTTCTTCAGGAGCGTTGGAATATTTTATTTTTAAAACTGCATCAAAATTATTTATTATTTTCATTTAATTAATTAGTTCAAATGCGATTTTTTTTTATTTCTGTTCCTTTTTGAGTTTTAGTCACCATATTCTCTTTTTCAACTACTCTCATTTTTTTTCTTCCTATCATTCCTTTTCGACCTGAATCTTTGTGCAAGTGAATTTAATTACTTTTGTTTATCTATCATTATATTTACACATCTGCAACCTACGATCCAATGGTTAAGAAACAAGATGAAATAATTTATTTATGTTGACTGCGCAATGGTGACCCGAAATATACATTGACAAGATTTTTTTTCTATGGCAATCATCTTACAAGCATTTGAAACATAAATTCTTCTTGAACTATGTACAAAATAACGCAGTTATAGATTTAAACGAAAGTATGGATTATAAGTGAAACGAAATTGAAGCAATATGAGGAACAGAAGGAATGAATGTAGTAACATGCATGAAAACAAAGATGATCAATCGGAGCCGCGCTTCTAGAGGCACCATGTCACTGACTGCGCGGCCCCTCCCGCCGGAGGTTCGAGACCTCCCTCAGGCATGGGTGTGTGCGTTGTTCTTAGCATAAGTTAGTTTAAGTAGTGTGTAAGACTAGGGACCCATGACCTCAGCAGTTTGGGCCCTTAGGAATTCACACACATTTGAACATTTTTAATAAAACGGAAGAAAATCGAAGTTAATACATAAACATAATTTAAAAAAGGGGAAGAATCTTTCCAAGTGAAAGAAGAGGGATAGGTACGAAAATAAGGGCAAATGAAGCAGTCAATAAGATGATTAAAATGACGCGACAAAGGAATATAAACAGAAAAATTACATTTACACCGAGTAACTGAACAAAAGTAATGATTAAAGTCATTTCGATAAAGATTACAAAAAAACTTTCGTGGCACCTGATGAGAGTCGAATCCACAACCTTTTGCATGTGTGGACTGCACGTTAACTATTACACTACGCAACCAACCAGCATTAATACCTTACTTAAAGCTGTAGAGCATCACTCGAAATTTTTTTTCGTCGATTACTCGCAACGATGGTCCACCACGGTGGTTGGCCGCCTGCGTCAACGTGTAATTGATTTCTAAAGGCCTAACACTGGGGACCTCTCTCCGCCAGACCGGCTGAGAATTCAGATTATGAAAGTGCAGGGCTATTCAAAAAGAAGGAACAGATTTCAAACATGTATTGCTTCTACACTACGAAAGATAGAAACTCAATTGCAACGTTCCTCGAAAGAGAAAAGTTCAAATTGCTGTACACTTACAAGACAAATATCAAAATGGTGGCTCATTTCCTGCCATGTACGAAGCAGCTGGTGTCTCTCTCTATCGGATTCACAGCTTCAACAATGCGATGTCGCAGACTTTCAAGAGTGTCAGGCATGGTTGGGGGGGGGGGGGGAGGGGGTTTAAAAGCGCCGTCTTTTACATAACCCCACAGATAAAAATCACAAGGTGTGAGGTCTGGACACCTGGGAGGCCACCGGTGATGAAGTTCATCTTCTGCTTCTCCTCTTCCAATCCAACGTCCCAGACATCACACCTTGTGATTTATCTGTGGGGTTACGTAAAAGACCGTGTTTTTAGTCCCCCTATGCATGACACTCTTGGAAGTCTGCTACATCGCATTGTTGAAACTGTGAATCCGATAACGAGAAACCAGCTGCTTCGTCCGTGGCAGGAACTTAGCCACTGTTTTGATATTTTTCACGGAACACACAGTGCTGACATCGAGTGCATAGAAATTTGAACTTTTCTCTTTCCAGGAACGTTGTAATCGTGTTTCTATCATAAGTAGTGTGGTAGCAATATATATATTTGAAATCTGGCCATTCTTACTGAATAGTCCTGTATTGTTCAGAGAATGTCATTTCCTTTCATCTGCTGCTTCTATGCTGATCAGTATAAGCATCTTAGTGCCAGGACAAGATAGGACTCCTATTATTCTCTACAAACATACGCGAAATTACTTTGAATTATGTAACTGCTGTTCTTAGAGAAATAAAGAACATTATATCTGTGTGATTTTCAGAATGTATGAATGACTTCATTACAGCATTCACACTTTTGATTGGTGATTTCGTGTACTGAAATTACAGGGTTGAATTGTTTTGGGAAGGAGACCAGACAGCAAGGTCATCGGTCTCATCGGATTAGGGAAGGATGGGGAAGGAAGTCGGCCGTGCTCTTTCATAGGAACCATCCCGGCATTTGCCTGGAGCGATTTAGGGAAATCACGGAAAACCTAAATCAGGATGGCTGGACGCGGGATTGAACCGTCGTCCTCTCTAATGCGAGTCCAGTGTGCTAGCCACTGCGCCACCTCGCTCGGTTGAAATTACAGCATTTGCTGTTGTTATTGGTTTTTAGTTTAGTATTGGACAGTTTTATTCAATTCAACGTGGAGAATTAATTACGAACAAGACATAACGTATATTCCTTCGAAGTGATGTATTTTGTAGGAATTGTGAATTTACAGTAAGAGGAAGCTGGGATTTTCTCTCCCTGCCGATCTTCTTGGTCAGATAGATTTAATTAGATCAAATATTGATATCAGATTTAAGATAGCAAATAGCAGGGGATTTATTCAGGCCCCTATGTGTGGCTGGATCAATATCACGAACGCGATGCCGTCACGTTCTGATGGCCAATTGACGAACTCGGTAACAGCAACCCAAGGCTAGTTAATACCCTGCACTCATGCTCATAAATTAAAGGTAACTGCAGAATGTGGAGCCACACAACGTGGCACTACAAAAAAACAGGCGCTAATAGCATAGGCACACAGGGAACACATGCTACACAGATCTGCTAGTCCACGGTATTGGTGATAAGTTGAGAAAACCGTCCCGAAAAACATGTGCTATAAAACGCCACTGTTTCCTGCGCATGTATACCGACATCAATATGGGATATGACCACCATGCAGACGTACGCAGGCCGCACAACGGATTGGCATACTCTGGATCAGGTGGTCGAGCAGCTGCACCAGTGCCAGTCGGAGCTCCTCAGGTGTCGTAGGTGTTCGAAGACGTGCAGCGATACGTCGACCGAAAGCATCCCAGACGTGATCGATAGGGTTTAGGTCTGGAGAAGAGGCAGGCCACTCCATTCGCCTGATATCTTCTGTTTCAAGGTACTCCTCCACGATGGCAGCTCGGTGGGGCCGTGCGTTATCATCCATCAGGAGGAAGGTGGGACCCACTGCGTATGTGGACTGCTGCCAGCGCCACCGTACGATGACCGCAGGTCAAATACACCGCATGGTCATACCCCGAGGTGATTTAAATCGGCAAACCACCCACCAGAGCGTTGTTTCATCACGTATCAGCATGTTGTTGTTGTTGTTGTGGTCTTCAGTCCTGAGACTGGTTTGATGCAGCTCTCCATGCTACTCTGTCCTGTGCAAGCTTCTTTATCTCCCAGTACCTACTGCAGCCTACATCCCTCTGAATCTGCTTAGAGTATTCATCTCTTGGTCTCCCTCTAAGATTTTTACCCTCCACGCTGGCCTCCAATACTAAACTGGTGATCCCTTGATGCCTCAGAACATGTCCTACCAACCGATCCCTTCTTCTAGTCAAGTTGAGCCACAAACTCCTCTTCTCCCCAATTCTATTCAATACCTCCTCATTAGTTATGTGATCAACCCATCTAACCTTCAGCATTCTTTTGTAGCACCACATTTCGAAAGCTTCTATTCTCTTCTTGTCTAAACTATTCATCGTCCACGTTTCACTTCCATACATGGCTACGCTCCGTACAAATACTTTCAGAAAAGACTACCTAACACTTAAATCAATACTCGATGTTAACAAATTTCTCTTCTTCAGAAACGCTTTCCTTGCCATTGCCAGTCTACATTTTATATCCTCTCTACTTCGACCATCATCAGTTATTTTGCTCCCCATATAGAAAAACCCCTTTACTACTTTAAGTGTCTCATTTCCTAATCTAATTCCCTCAGCATCACCCGATTTAATTCGACTACATTCCATTATCCTCGTTTTCCTTTTGTTGATGTTCATCTTATACCCTCCTTTCAAGACACTGTCCATTCCGTTCAACTGCTCTTCCAAGTTCTTTGCTGTCTCTGACAGAATTACAATGTCATCTCCATTGATTTTAATACCTACTCCGAACTTTCCTTTTGTTTCCTTCACTGCTTGCTCAATGTACAGATTGAATAGCATCGGGGAGAAGCTACAATCCTGTCTCACTCCCTTCCCAACCACTGCTTCCCTTTAATGTCCCTCGACTCTTACAGCTGCCATCTGGTTTCTGTACAAATTATAAATAGCCTTTCGCTCCCTGTATTTTACCCCTGCAACCTTTATAAGCATGAGTGTAGATAGGAGAACAGCCACAATATATGACGATGTAGATGTGCGTATTTGTATTGCCGTGTAACAGTAGAAGTGGAAGTTTAACGCTTTGCTTTTTGTCGACCTGAGCCAATCTGGCGGTTAAAATGCAAGGCAGGCATGTTTTACAGCGCCGATACTGGGCGGCCCAATCCCTGTCGAATTCTGTTTTCCTGCGGGGGCGTAACACAGGGTGCCGCCCTGGCTCGCACCTGGTCCCGCGAAACTGGCCGATAAAGGGAAACAAAGGCGGCGGCGCTTGACAGGCACCTCGCGCCGCCACCACACGCGACGT
The DNA here is from genome assembly GCF_021461395.2 of Schistocerca americana. Taxonomy (NCBI): domain Eukaryota; kingdom Metazoa; phylum Arthropoda; class Insecta; order Orthoptera; family Acrididae; genus Schistocerca; species Schistocerca americana. The sequence continues at coordinate 153,232,792 of NC_060126.1, read as the reverse complement.
CACAGCTGAGGCGGAACCTGCTGTCGAACGGCCCATAAACAAGCGGTCGCGCGAACAAAAAATTTATGGCCGCAGAGCGGAATCGATACCGGCGCGGTCCAGGTCGACAGCGCGTTGCTACGGCGCTTCGGCCTACACGCGGGACTGGAAGAGGTCTGCTGATACCCGGCGTACTTTGCTCTGCTCCTTCGTTTCTGCCCTGCACACATACCCATTACTTCTGTTGCCTTAATGTGACAAATCTACCACCGATTGCCTACACCATGCTTGTATGTCCTATTAAGGGTAATTTCCAAGTAGGGTTGACCACCGACAGAGCGGGCCCCAAACGATATGCACTGAAGCACCAAAGAAACAGCGAATTCAAATATGGATATATGAAAACACGCAGAATACGGCGCTGCTATCAGCAACGCCTATGTAAGACAACAAGTGCCTGGCGCAGTCGATAGATCGGTTACTGCAGCTACGATGGCAGGTTATCTAGATATAAGAGTGTTTGAACGTGGTGCTATAGTCGGCGCATGAGCGATGCGACACAGCGTCTCCGAGGTAGCGATGAAGCGGGGAAGCGGGGAATTTCGCTTGCGACCTTCTCACGAGTGCTGTGAATATCAGGAATCCGGTAAAACATCAAATCTCCTACGTCGCTGAGGCCGTCAACGAAACGCCATCGACATGGGCTTCCGGAGAAGAAGGCCCACTCGTGTAGCCTTGATGACTGCACAACACCAAGCTTTACTCCCCACCTGGGCCCGTCAACATCGACATTGGACTGTTGATGACTGGAAACGTGTTGCCTGGTTGGACGAGTCTCGTTTAAAATTGCATCGCGTGCATAGACGTGCGTGGGTATGGAAACAACCTCATGAATCTCACTTAGCGAGAGAGTACTCTTCGTTTGTGGGAAAAAGCATCACTGCCGGAAGCTTATACAACATGAGAAATAGTGCATAAAGAAGAAGTGGGTGACAAAGTAATTGATGTTACTAGTTTCACTTGTAATTAACAGTAAAGTAGTAAACGTTGTGAACAGTTTCCAAAATTTGCGTCACCAGACTCGTGTGGTCGAGATTATATGTATAGCCCAGAACAGTGTATTTTCCACGAATGATTGTCTGTCGAATGCACGGGCCCCTAACGATATATATATATATATATTATATATGCAACCATTCTTGGAAATAACCCTATTCTGGACTGTTGCTGAGTGCTATAGCACCCTTACCAGGTAGGATTGACAGGGACGTCGAAAAAGTTGAACGAAGAGCAGCTCGTTTTGTATTATCACGAAATACGAGAGAAAAGACACGGATATGACAAGCGAGTAGGATGGATATCAATTAAACAAACGCGTTTTCCGTTGGTACGAGATCATTTCAAGAAATTTCTATTACCAACTCTCTCTACTAAAGACCAATACATTTTGTTGACTCCCATCTACATAGGGAAAAAACGACCATCGTAATAAAATAAATCTAGTTCGCGCGGAAAGGTTTACGTGTTCGTTTTCCCCCCGCGCGCTCTGCGTGAGTGAAGAGGTAGAGAAATGCGCTGAAGGTGGTTCGATAAACCCTCTGCCAGGAAATTACATGAGAACTGTAGGGTAATCATGTGGATGCAGACTGCTACAGCCTTAAGACAATTTAAATTACAGTCAAGCTGTCATCAACTCGGAGGTTGCTATAAATGTAAAGGTGCTTTACTTGGTAAGTATGTATTCAAGGTGGCAATTCAATAGCAGTTTTAGGTCGACCTATACTTAAACATCGCTTTCTAATAGTTCGCAGCTTCCGTAGTTCAAGTGTTATTACAGTCCAAAAGTCTCCTCGCAAGTCTATCATGTGCAACTATATTCATCTCTGCAAACGTACTGCAACCCACAATCCATTCGGACTGGTTTACTGTATTTATATGTTGTAAATTTCCTCTCTATAATTCTCACTCATTCCACTCCCCCTCCCCCCCCCCCCCCCCCCCCCCACACACACACACTTCCCGACGTACAAAATTAACGATTCCATAATGCTTCAGCATGCATCGTATCAGCCGATCCCTTCCTTTGGTCAAGCTGAACCATACAGATTTTTTCTTGACAAATCGATTCTTAACCAGCTAACCGACTCGACCATCTAATCTTTAGCATTCTTCTGTAGCACCAAATTTCCAAAGCTTTCACTCTTTTCGTGCCTAAAATGTTTTTCATCCTTGCTCCACTTCTTCCATGTCTGGCTAGAGTTCAAATTATTTCAAAGAAAAACTTCATAACACATTTATTTGGATGGTAAAATATTTGCTTGCTAATGATAATCTGCTTCTACCCCTGTCAGATATTTTACTTCTCAAACTCTCCATCCCTGGTAGCTGAGTGGTGAGCGCAACGGAATGTCATACCTAACGGCCCGGGTTCGATCCCCGGTTGGGTCGGACATTTTCTCCGCTTAGGGACTGGGTGTTGTCCTTATCATCATCATTTCATCGACACGCAAGTTGCCGAAGTGGCGTCAACTCTGAAGACTTGCACCACGCGACCGGTGTACCCGACGGGAGGCTCTAGCCACACATATCCATTCCACTTCTCACACTGCAAAACTTTTATGTTATTCTCAGCGTCTCATTCCTTCAGTATCGCCTGAACTACATAAAGAATTCGAATTGGTAGTTTCTAATCAAACCTGTAATTTGTAAAATGTCACTCGGACCATTATCAGAATAAAAATGAGTTACTTACTCGTAGAAGCGAGATAAGTAAGGCAGAATGTCATATTCGAAAATCCTAAGTAGTGTGGTGTCAGTTTAATAAAGGAAAGTAGTTTTGTAAAAAAAAATCATTCACTGATTGTAACAGAATGTATGATTATTGATTATTTATCGTAACACCTATCTGTGTTCCTTTCAGAAACAAACTCCCAGCAGAAGTAGATGCACATTTTTAATACTTTTTATTTACAGCTAATCGTGGTAACCTGAAAAGTGTCTTCTGAAGTTTATTTACAATGAGAAAATTAAGCATAATAGATGTTGCAACACATATTTCTCTTCATGGTATTTGTTGTGACTTGGCAAGACAGCCAAGCCACTAGGAGAGGAAGCCGAAAGGCACGCGCTTAAGCTCACGCAGGCTGGCGTGAGGTCTGGAACAGATAAAGCAATTATACTAGCAAAAAAGGTACGTAGCTTCTGTAATACTTAACTTTGATCCATAATCGGTGAACATCGGTCTGATGGTACATGCATCACAAGATAAATAGCAAATGATAATGGCGCCTTGCTAGGTCGTAGCAAATGACGTAGCTGAAGGCTACGCTAACTATCGTCTCGGCAAATGAGAGCGTAATTTGTCAGTGAACCATCGCTGGCAAAGTCGGCTGTCCAACTGGGGCGAGTGCTAGGAAGTCTCTCTAGACCTGCTGTGTGGCGGCGCTCAGTCTGTAATCACTGACAGTGGCGACACGCGGGTCCGACGTATACTAACGGACCGCGGCCGATTTAAAGGTTACCACCTAGCAAGTGTGGTGTCTGGCGGTGACACCACAGTATTTTTTTCCGAAAAATTATTGTAAAACCCGCCTATTCTCCTTTTAACAGCGTTTTTACTGTACTTTTGTGTGTTTCGAAGACAAAGCTTCATCATCAAGACTTCACAGTCCTTACGTGAGGACGTTCATTGTGATATCAACATGCCAGAAACGCTTAACTGAGAATTTTGTTGCTTTTTTTGTGGACCTATATTACATCATAGCCGAGCCCCTCCCATATGTTGATTTCTTTGTTACATCGAAGTACACCGTACACTACCGGATCAAGAGTATCGGGACACCCTTAGGTAATGCATAATTGACCACTAGAGTGTCACGACACGCGGACGCGACAATATTAAGAGGAGGCGGCAAGTGTTGTGTCGTCAGTAGAGAAGCAGAACAGCAGAACGGGTCGGTCAGGCGAGCTCAGTGACACCGAACGTGGGTTAGTCGTTGGTTGTTACCTGAGTAACAAATCCATCAGGGACATTTCAGTCCTTCTATAACGCTGCCCACGTCTTTGGTTGGTTAAGTGTGTGTCAAGTAGAAACATGAAGGAGCAATCACAGCTGAACCAAGGCCAGGCAGAGTTCACCTACTGACAGATAGGGATCATCGAGCATTGTGTAGGGTGACAGTTTCTTTTTTTTAAAAAAAAAAGAAAAGAAAAAAAAACAGTATAATCAGTCACTTGCGAGTTGCAAAGTTCCACCAGCAGCCCAGCCAGAACAACGTGCATAGGGAGTTAAAAAGAATGGGGTAAACTTGTGTGTACTATGTATCTAACCGGGGACCTAGAAACGACAGAGAGGCTTCGTCCCCATCGTAGCCCTCAGTGGTTCACAACCACACAACACGCCACAGCAGTCCACCCACTCCACTGCCGCCCCACACCGAACACAGGGTTATTGTGCGGTTCGATCCCCAGTAGACCCCCAGGGGAACGTCTCATACCAGACGAGTGTACCCCAAATGTTTACGTGGTAGAGCAATTATGGTGTACACGTACGTGGAGAAAGTGTTTGCGCAGCAATCGCCGACATGGCGTAACTGAGGCGGAATAAGGGGGACCAGCCCGCATTCGCCGAGGCAGATGGAAAAGCGCCTTAAAAACCATCCAAAGACCGGCCGGCACTCCGGACCTCGACACTAATCCGCCGGGCAGATTCATGCCAGGGACCGGCACGCCTTACCGCTCAGCGCGTTAAGCCGTCGGTACACGGACCGTGTAACCGAACGTTGAGCGCCGAGTTTATGACGTCATAGGGTGGAATAGCACGTTCAGGAGTCTTTCCGAACGTGCAGAGGAATATCTAGCATGTCAGATATCCTGAGCGTGCGTCTGAGCGTTGACTAATGAGATGGCACAACGCCACGTACGTCACATGCACGCCGTCTTCCTTCAGAACAGAGTTGTGAGGCGCCATACTAGCATTCATTTCCAGCCTATACGTATATATGCCGTTTCTGAGCACCAGCAAACTGAGAATCACCGGAAAACCCGTTGTTAACTGTGTTTCGTTCCAATAAAATAATGAGAAACATCATATTTTTGGCAAAAGAATTATTGTAACTTGCGTATTATGAGAATAGGCTATTTGAAGGCAGCGACACACGGAAAGTCCACCCAAAACGCATTGTTATTGGTACAATTTGTTATAATTAAATTTCAATTAGTAACATATCTACGATTAAGGTTTTCAGCAAGTACTAACATGCTATGATTGAGGGTTAAAAGAACGTTGTTGCTTTAGCTCAGTGAGTAGCGTCACTGATCCGTATATAGTTTCAAATTTCGGCAGTGGTTTGCGACTCAACACTTCCAAATTTTTTTCCTAACATTTGCGTTTTTATTAGGTTCTGATACTTTATTATTAATTTAATATATGTATATACTATAATATTTGATGTTATGTAAATAGTTCACCTTTTTTTCTAAGATGACTTTGTTCGATTGGCTTAGTCTATAGGACAGCTTGCGCTACTTGTATTAAGATATTTTGCTCCTTTATCGTTTACCCTTCGTAATTCACACGTTGCAAAGATTCTGCTACTGGGTAGGAACAGTGACCAAGTCAGGTTGACCTTAGGGTTTTACTAAAATGTGGTAATGATGAAATAAACATTATTTCATATAAAGACGAACATTATCTTATGTGGAGAAGTATTGCAAATTTGTATCGCACTGTTTGTAATGGTACTTTTATAAGCCTGTTTCCTTATTGATTGGACATGATACTTTCCTTCTCGTGGACGATGGAGGAAATGTGCGTTTTAATAGAGCTGACGTGGGAATTTTATGCGCGCCCGTCTCGTAAACAGTGTGATTTACGAACTAGAAGCATCCCTCAACTGCCGCTGGAGTGCGTTGTTATCGCGTATATCACGTTGGGGCCACGTACCGTATGCACAAGTCGCGTCATTTCTGAGCGTTCAGCAGCACATTGAACTTAGCACGCTCAACGTTGACCTTCGACAGCACGGACCGTGTGACGACGGCTTTAGACCGCGCGTCAAGCCGGACGAGCATGGGGTACAAAAGTCAAGCAGCTTCTCGTAAGCCGAAGACTTCTGGAGTCCCTGATAAGCGACGCTTGTTGTGATGTAAAGAGCGATGCCAGAGGAAAGTGGATGAGGGAAAACGAGTTATTTGCAGTGATAAATCACGCTATACTCTGTGGTACTCTGAAGGATTTGGATTTGGCGAATGCCTGGAGAACGTTACCTATCATCATGTGCAGTGCCAACGGTGAAGTACGGGAGATGTGATGCTACGGTAGGAGGACTTTTTTGTGGTTACGATGTGATTCAGCTGGTGTCCTTGAGGAAAAGCTAGATATGACCACAATTTTACAGCATTGTTTGCTGCGTACAGGAACAGAAGAGAGAAGATGACTGTACCAGTGTGATACTGCACACTGCCCTAAGGCTGCTTCTGTGAGGCAATGCTTTGCGGACAACATGCCTCGAATGGACCGGCCTACCCAGAGTCCCAAACTCAACCCAACGGAATACCTTTAGGATGAGTTTTAGAACGTAGAAATGGCTCCCCACCCCATCTCTGGTTTCGGCTCTTGAAGAAGAGTGAGCTGCCGTTCCTGGACAAACATTGAGATATCTCATCGAAAGTGTCCCAGCAGACTTCAAGCCGCCAGTAACGTCAAAGGATGGAGACATTCCGTATTAATATCCTGTAATAGATTTGGGGTCCACCTCTGTAACTGAATGGTCAGCGTGACTGTCTCCAATACAGAAAATATGGGTTGGGATCCCAGTGCAGTCAACCTCATGATGCAAGCTAAGGAGTTACTTGATTTGGAAAGTGACCCAAAGGTAAAGAATACCAACAACGGCAGGGAGAGCAGCCTGCTGAGCCCATGCCCCTTGACACGGCATCCAATGACGCTGCTGGTAAAGGATGACACGGTGGTCGGTTGGTCCCTATCGGCCCATCAGGGCCACAACATAGAGTTTTGCTGCTTTCACTAACAGGTGTCCAAATACTTACTATCGGACAGTTTGCTCTTCACACTGTATCACAGTACACAATGCCATTTTTTTCATATAACTGTGTAAACAGGAGTGCGGCATTTCATTGTCATGTCGTATACAAAAGAAACAACAAAATTCGCTGTATGCGTTTATGGTGTGTTGACATCGTAATGAAGATTCTTACATTAGAACTTTAAAACCTGATGATGTTGCCGTGACTTCTGGAAGTACTTCGGTAAAGTGTGTGAGTAGGACCCGCGAACGCACCGTGGATTCCGTACATACTTAATTATATGGCGAGAATAGGGAATTTCGGCGATGTCGATAATGGCAAGATATCAATATATATGATATATGGCTTATCTTTTGACTGCATCGACTTAGTAACCTAAATGTTTTACACCGCAAAGGGATCGTACCACTTAGTATCTGACATGAATTTTCTACCATGGAATTATGTCTTCGTTTCATTTGTAAAACTGTCCGCCCCCAATATCTGAGTGGTCAGCGCGACAGGATGTCAATCCTAAGGGCCCACGTTCGATTCCCGGCTGGGTCGGAGATTTACTCCGCTCAGGGACTGGGTGTTGTGTTGTCCTAATCATCATCATTTCATCCCCATCGACGCGCAAGTCGCCGAAGTGGCGTCAAATCGTAAGACTTGCACCCGGCTAACGGTCTACCCGACGCGAGGCCCTAGTCACACGACATTTATTTTTATTTGTAAAACTGGGTAAAGCAAAACACGAGTCTTTCTCTGTGACCCCCATGTCAGCCAACACGAAATTTCTCCTCTGGTGGCGGAGATAGCACCGTAATCTGAGGATAGGGAGAAGTGGGAGCTAATTGTAATTTGCGCCCGGAGGATAACGAGCGACGGCTCCGGCAGCTCTCCTGCAGTGTCGCGTCGCCCGGCTTTCTCGGGGCTAGGAAAGCCGGAGCCGGACCACAAAGGCCGCCGCACTTTCCCCTGGCCCTGGACGGGCCGCAGCGGCGCGCCGCGCTTCCCACCTGACATCAGCCGGCTCGGAGACTGGTTCCTGGACTCCCCCCCCCCCCCCCCCACTCCTTCCCATACCCCTTACCCGTCCCACGGGTAACAGGTGCGAGGCCCGTGTGCGTCCGCCACCTTCCATACAGCCCGGCGAGTTTCTTATGCCACGCACTCTGCCCCAGCGCCGCCGGAATGTCTACAAGCGATTCTGTGGTCGAAACAGATTGCGCTCGTGGCGGGTCCACATCACCTGCTTGCGTGTCAATCGATCGCCAAAAACGTCGCTAGTAGGAAGAGACTCACGTATCTGTTGCATGTCTCAAGTTATTGAGAAGTCGCATTTTGCACAGTTATAACTTTCCAATATCTAGTTGTGACTTCCGTCACACCTAGAAGTCGCAAGTAACAACTAAAAGTACAATTTAATGCTCTGCAGCATATGTTGGCCGAAGTTCATATTTCTTTCTTAGAGCTGAGTCTCACGCTATCGATGTTTTGCTTGTCTACAGTGGTCAAAATAAATGTTCCTATCAGCTTTACTGTCAATACTGGACATGAAGGGCACAAAACTGACTTCATCCTGTCAGGCACGCTCGGAAGAAAACAAAAGTAAGGAAGAGAAACACAATTACTGTTGATAAAAACAAAAAATGAAAATGTAACCTTACATAAGATCCAACTGTAAACACTGCCGTTTCTTCTCACTGCTATCTCGAATAACACGTTGCTTACGAACCAATTGGCCCTCTTCGTACTTGGAGTCGCTTTTGAATGTCGTTAGCAAACTGTCCTGATAAGCCTGTGAGATACTGTCCTAGTCCTCCACAGCTTCCTCAAAGCCACTAGTAGGACTGTTGATAAAATATCGATATTTAATCAAAAATAATATTGATTTATGTCAGCGACATTCTAATACACCGATGTATCGATATCAAAATGGCAGTATCGACTGTCGATATTTTTATATTGTTGTTGTTGTGGTCTTCAGTCCTGAGACTGGTTTGATGCAGCTCTCCATGCTACTCTCTCCTGTGCAAGCTTTTTCATCTCCCAGTACCTACTGCAGCCTACATCCTTCTGAATCTGCTTAGTGTATTCATCTCTTGGTCTCCCTCTACGATTTTTACCCTCCACGCTGCCCTCCAATACTAAATTGGTGATCCCTTGATGCCTCAGAACATGTCCTACCAACCGATCCCTTCTTCTGGTCAAGTTGTGCCACAAACTTCTCTTCTCCCCAATCCTATTCGATACTTCCTCATTAGTTATGTGATCTACCCATCTAATCTTCAGCATTCTTCTGTAGCACCACATTTCGAAAGCTTCTATTCTCTTCTTGTCCAAACTATTTATCGTCCATGTTTCACTTCCATACATGGCTACACTCCATACGAATACTTTCAGAAATGACTTCCTGACACTTAAATCAATACTGGATGTTAACAAATTTCTCTTCTTCAGAAACGCTTTCCTTGCCATTGCCAGCCTACATTTTATATCCTCTCTACTTCGACCATCATCAGTTATTTTGCTCCCCAAATAGCATAACTCCTTTACTACTTTAAGTGTTTTATTTCCTAATCTAATTCCCTCAGCATCATTCGACTTAATTCGACTACATTCCATTATACTTGTTTTGCTTTTGTTGATGTTCATCTTATATCCTCCTTTCAAGACACTGTCCATTCCATTCAACTGCTCTTCCACGTCCTTTGCTGTGTCTGACAGAATTACAATGTCATCGGCGAACCTCAAAGTTTTTATTTCTTCTCCATGAATTTTAATACCTACTCCGAATTTTTCTTTTGTTTCCTTTACTGCTTGCTCAATATACAGATTGAATAACATCGGGGAGAGGCTACAACCCTGCCTCACTCCCTTCCCAACCACTGCTTTCCTTTCATGCCCCTCTACTCTAGTAACTGCCATCTGGTTTCTGTACAAATTGTAAATAGCCTTTTGCTCCCTGTATTTTACCCCTGCCACCTTCAGAATTTGAAAGAGAGTATTCCAGTCAACATTGTCAAAGGTTTTCTCTAAGTCTACAAATGTTAGAAACGTAGGTTTGCCTTTCCTTAATCTTTCTTCTAAGATAAGTCGTAAGGTCAATATTGCCTCACGTGTTCCAGTGTTTCTATGGAATCCAAACTGATCTTCCGCGAGGTTGGCTTCTACTAGTTTTTCCATTCGTCTGTAAAGAATTCGTGTTAGTATTTTGCAGCTGTGACTTATTAAACTTATTAAATTTTTATATTATAAATTATGTAAGGCAACGGGTGAAGTAGGGAAGCGATCGTTTACCCTCCAGCGCGGTACACATATTTCTATCATCGCTGATTCCGCATTGCCGGGTCGCTGCCCGCAGGAGTCAGCTAGCAACGCAGAATAAAAGTGGGTCTTTCTGTTGGCCGGGCGGCTGTTGTCATCAGACACCCTGCTGCGTCGTCAGACACTGGGCTTCCGCGTGGCGTTCGGGTCGGTAGGCTGCGAGGACACTGACCGCTTCTGAGTGTGTATGTAAAGAGTTTTTAATAAAAGTTAGAGTAAATTATTCGACCGTGTTCAAATTCTGATCACCGGCTCGCCCCGAGACCCTCACGCCCACCCGCCAGTCAAATACCTTATAATTATTTAATTCACAAGTTTCGGTAAATATTAGTTGTTTTGGAACTGAAATAGAACATAATTTTTCTTTCACTATGTGAAGGAGTCTTACTACTTTTTGAGCTTTCATCACATCCAATCCTTCTGTTTGACTATGTGAAGCAAGTACAGGTGGCACAAAGAAAAAGTCCGATTGCATTGAGGGGAGGGGGGCGGAGGCGGTGTGAATGGAGTAACAAGATTTCCGATGTGAACAAATAGCACACCAGTTGCGTCAAAAAACAATTTCTAAAGCAGATAGTGTGCTATTTGTTCACATCATCATCCTTCAAAAATAGTTTCTGAAAATCGTGAACAAAACTGTAAATGAGGAGATTGGTCTTTGCGGTGGGCGGAGATGTGCAAGAGGAAAATGCTGACGTAATCGGCGCTACCAACAGAAACTGCAACGTTTAACTTCTCCACACAATCTTGACACTACAACTGCTAGGTCACTGGCGTTGGCAGACATGAAGCAACAGGGAAGTCGACATGAAATGTTCCCGATAAATTTACTTCAATATTCAGCGATGACGCAGTCTGCACATATTGCCCTCTCACGCGAGAAACATGAACTTTTTACGCTAAAATTACATTACAATCAAACCCATTTATTCATAACGTAACGTATTTCTGGATCAGAACATTCAGTATTAAAGTTTTGTCAATATTCAACATTTAGTTTGTCCACTGTATGATCGAAGAAATCAACCGAGAAGCTAAATTTCTCAGAGAACAATTTTAATACTTTGTGTTTTAATGGACCAGCCCCCGGAAATCTTGTGTGTGATGAGAGATTAATCTATAGCATAGATCAAGGTCTAGATTAGGTTGCAAGGTGATAATGTTGTTCTGAGTTCGTGAAGCAACGAATGTGTATGTCAAAGGTTGTGCTAACAAACTGAACTGTAGCGTAGCCTAATGTCTACGTTCGCGCTATATTTAAACACTTTTCACCAGAAAAACTAAACTTGAAAGATAAATTCTGAAAACTTGTTTTGGATGGTGTAGAAGGCTTTGACGAGTTCTTATCCGCGATTACCGGAACTATAAGGGGGAAGGAGGGATCCACTACGTAACTTTTCGTAAAAGTTTAAGCAGTAGTGTATTCACGAAATGGATTTTTTTTTTCAACACTGGAATACGTAGAGAAAATTCTACTAGTTTTTTTTAAGTATTAAACTTTACCTGTTCCTGATGCCAGCTTTTAACTGAACCATCCTTACTTTCCACTCTTTTCACGTACATATCGTCAATCTTGAACACGCAACTAAGAGCATATAAATAACTACGTGACAGAAATTTTGGCGTATGGGCCAGCTTTAAAAGGGAGAACGGAGATTTCACAGTTTGTTACCGTTACTCCTTTTTCCCCGCAGCCCGGAAGGACCACGGGAGCACCAGTACTTTTAAAGTGCCACAGATGCCAACGATTAGTAATAACAATAATGATAAACATTAGTCTACTGAATTTTCCGTATTTGCATGTCAGAACTTAATATTAAATAGGAAGTACCACTTTCCTAGTGTTCGTGATCAAATAAATATTATGTAATTTTGTAAAATAAAGACATGATTGGAGACCGTGACTATTACGTGATACAAATTGTTGATTGTAACAGATTGAAAACGGCAACGATAGTTTTTAATAAAATAAACAAAATCCCGTTTGTGGATGGTTACTACTGTACACCATCAGCAGTTTTGCAGAATGTTTTAACAATAATAATGACCAAAATGAATGTGCACTTTGCAAAGGAATTGTGTGTCTCCTTGAGACCTCTTTCTTGTTCACAGATGCCAGAGGTTACTTGTGCACAGCTTAGACATAATGGGATACGACGAAAGTTTGGCCCTCTACTAAAGATAACCGTGAATTACATGTAACTTCTCAGACCACTGTATCATCAGACAGCCTTAACCCTTACCGACTAGTTCCTCAGACGACTCTGAAGTCGGCCAAAGCCTTTCCTAATTACATTTCCTATGACTTACGCAGCTGACGTTCCCCTGCTGCCACATGACACCCGTCGATTCAAAGGATTACCATCTTGGCTCCCCTTCCTCTTCACCGCCAGCAGTGTAAATGAAGTCTGACGGTGCGTGGAAATCCTTGACTTAGCCTGCCTTTTATTCCTCATGGCCTCGAGTGTGATTTCCTTCTTCATACAGTCCGCTGGATTCTGTGCAGTTAATGCGGTCTCCATTCTAGCTACGATTCATGACAGATCTAAGAACTACTGATCGCCTCATGTGAATAGAAAAAATTAAAATTGTGGAAGTTCGTACAACGGCTACAGAGAACAGATGCACAGAACTGGAGAATGGGCGAGAAGTCCCAGTACCCCCTGGTACCGAACGCTAATTGATTCCGTTTGTTTCAGCACACGTACGTACTTGACATATTAAGTGTCCAATATATCGGTATGTTCCTCGTCATGCTGTAAACATGTTTCCATTCGTCCTCATGTTTCTCTTTACATGTTTTCGATCCTGTCCGGTGTTACAGTGCGAAAAGCATCCTCTACAGCATTGCGCAGTTCATTTGTAGCACAACGATGATGCGCATGCGTTAATGACGCCCCATGACGAATTGTCAGGTGTGGTGAGGTCAGGTATGCTTGGTGACCATTTCTAGTGAGTTGGTGATGCTGATCAATCACGGCGTATCCACCATCCTAGGAAGTGTTTATTTACGAACTTCCGCACAGTGTACGTCAACCACCGCGGCATGCGAACACTCTTACAAACTTCATTTCGGAAATGGTACTGAGCCGCGGCTGGCTCATGCTGTGTGTTGGATTCAACCTTGGTTGCTATTCTGTGTTTAGTCTCCCGCACTCATCGCGATTATGCTGCTGTCCTCTTTTTCCACGGGTGGCAGTAGTGGTGTGTATCGCTATTCGTACCTTAGACTATCTTTGGCCTCGCGTTTATAGTTTCCCGCTGGACTGTGTGCGGGCAGTTGGTCGGGTGGCATGGAGCAGCGAGAAGAAATCTCCGTGGCGGGTAGTTTGGCCGGGCCCGCTGTCGGAGTGTGTGGTGCTGTTCCCATTGCTACGAGGTTCGTGGCTCACCGATCCTGAACATGAAAATTGAGTTTTGACTTAATCTATCAGCAAGTCGCAACTGCTCACATTGTGTCGTTGGAGTTCGTTGTTGGCTGTTGGGATACTCCCGCGAGCAACAACGTGTGTTTTCAAGTGGCAAATTTTAGCCAATCTCCGGTGTAGTTTAACTGTACTTGGTTATTTTAATTGAAGTGAATCAGCGGAATCTTCTGCCTTGTGGCCGTTAACGTTCCGGTTACCTGCCTTGGCCGTTGAAGTAAATTCAGGCAGTGTATTTTCCTCATTGTGTTGTCGCTGTCCAGCACGGTGTGTAGTTTGACAGCTCAATGTATAATTGGTTGTGGGCGCCAATACATTCTACGTTGTTCCATTGAATTCCCTGTTGTGTGCTGGTAGGGTCAAGCGGAGGTTATCTTGTCGGTGTGTTCGTTGACTGTGTGTCGGTTGGGTTGTCATCGGATCGACAATGGTTGAGCCGACTGCCTGTCTCACCTAAGCGAGCGCTAATGTTTGAATTTCAGGCCGACGCTCGGAACGTCTGAGCGCCCTTGGGTGTACTGCCTTTTCTTGTTTGTTCTTGTTGTTTGTATTTGTATGGCTTCTGACCGATTTTTAGATTAAGCTTGTTTTGCCCTTAAGGCGTCAGATGGTTTGGATCTGCTGTCTAATTTAACAACTGTTTGACGTAAAGCTCAAATGGCTCTGAGCACTATGGGACTTAACAGCTGTGGTCATCAGTCCCCTAGAACTTAGAACTACTTAAACCTAACTAACCTAAGGACATCACACACATCCATGCCCGAGGCAGGATTCGAACGTGCGACCGTAGCAGTCGCACGGTTCCGGACTGCGCGCGTAGAACCGCGAGACCACCGCGGCCGGCTGATGTGAAGCCTTTGACATTTTTAAAATTAGTGTTATTGAGTCTTAAGTGTTGAATTTAAGTTGTTTGCTCTTAAAGAGTCAGATTCTTTGGGCCTTCAGCCTAATTAAGGAACTGTTTTCAGATAAGGCTTTCCCTTTTAAATTTCTGTTGGTTTAGCTTTAAGTTATTTGGTTTCAGCCGTTTTCAAATTTAAGTGGTCTTGTCCTTAAGGCATGAGATTGTACGGCGCATTCATCCGCTAATTAAGTTCCAAAACTAAAGCTGTGTTATTTTTTTAAAAAAGAAATTCTTGGCTCTTGTAATGTTTGATCAAATAAAAGGTTGTATGTTCGAGTGTAACTGACAGCCGCTTATTTTGGCCCCTTTGCACTACCTGTCCTATCCTGCGGGCATCTCAGGTACCACCCTTAGCCCGTAAGCTATCGACTGTCCTCTTGTTGACATCAGATAAAACGGTGTTTCCGCTTTACGACTACGACTGCAATCTTTCTCGGCGTCGCAGTTGCAAACATGAATAGCCTTTCCTTAGTCTGACTGCGGCGCACGTTGAAGGAACACACAGAAAATGTTGTGGGGAAGGCTAACCAAAGACTGCGTTTTATTGGCAGGACACTTATAAAATGTAACAGATCTACTAAGGAGATTGCCTACACTACGCTTGTCCGTCCTCTTCTAGAATACTGGTGCGGAGGGTGGGATCCTTACCAGATAGGACTGACGGAGTACATTGAAAAAGTTAAAGAAAGGCAACACGTTCTGTATTATCGCGAAATAGGGGAGAGAGTGTCACAGCAATGATACAGGATTTGGGCTGGAAATCATTAAAATAAAGGCGTTTTTCGTTGCGACGGAATCTTCTCACGAAATTCCGATCACCAACATTCTCCCCCGAATGCGAAAATATTTTGTTGACGCCGACCGACATAGAGAGAAACGATCACCACGATAAAATAAGGAAAATCAGAGCTTGTACGGAAAGATATAGGCGTTCATTCTTTCCGCGCGCTACAAGAGATTGGCGTAATAGAGAATTGTGAAGGTGGTTCGATAAACCCTCTGCCAGACACTTAAATGTGATTTGCAGAGTATCCATGTAGATGTAGAACACTTCATACGCTGTTCCTGCAGTACTTCTTTTTGATGGTGATGGTACGCCTCTTCTTATGGATTTGTCACTGGTGTGGCTGGCATCTATGTCATCCTCTGTGCGCTACAGGAGCTGTTTACTCCCGCAGCAGGTCAGGCCAGACCATAATCGCCCTGTGGCGTAGTTGTTGGCCCAGGTCCCGGATGAGCCTGTAGTTGGAAAGTTCCGCCTTCTCGTAGAACCGACGCGCCGTCTGCTTCAATCTCTCCCGCAGCAGCGGGATAGCGGCGTGCTGGTGCAGCAGTCCTGGTACCGTATCTGGTCGGCAGGCACAGGGCGAGCTTCACCGCTCGGTTCTGCGGCCTCTGCAGCGTTCAGACGTGGGTGTCGGCCGCGTTGCCCTGCGCCACTGCTGCAAACATTAATCTGATCAGTGCCAAGTACAGTATGATGCCGCGGCGTGGAGGCAGCGAGGACGACGGGTTGAGGAGGAGAGTACAGGGCGCCAAGTTGCTCTATTGCTGTCCCCTTGAGGTTTCTGATGTGCGGAAGCTCTGTCAACCGTCGATCCAAGGGAGCCCCGAGGTGTCAGCCAGTCTTGCTCCGTGGGATGGGGCCTCCCGTGACGGTGATCGGCGACTGGTGCGGAGGCAGCAGCATCTACATCTACATCTACATCTACATCCATACTCCGCAAGCCACCTGACGGTGTGTGGCAGAGGGTACCTTGAGTACCTCTATCGGTTCTCCCTTTTATTCCAGTCTCGTATTGTTCGTGGAAAGAAGGATTGTCGGTATGCTTCTGTGTGGGCTCTAATCTCTCTGATTTTATCCTCATGGTCTCTTCGCGAGATATACGTAGGAGGGAGCAATATACTGCTTGACTCCTCGGTGAAGGTATGTTCTCGAAACTTCAACAAAAGCCCGGAGCGAGCTACTGAGTGTCTCTCTTGCAGAGTCTTCCACTGGAGTTTATCTATCATCTCCGTAACGCTTTCGCGATTACTAAATGATCCTGTAACGAAGCGCGCTGCTCTCCGTTGGATCTTCCCTATATCTTCTATCAACCCTAGCTGGTACGGATTCCACACTGCTGAGCAGCATTCAAGCAGTGGGCGAACAAGCGTACTGTAACCTACTTCCTTTGTTTTCGGATTGCATTTCCTTAGGATTCTTGCAATGAATCTCAGTCTGGCATCTGATTTACCGACTATCAACTTTATATCCTCATTCCAGTTTAAATCGCTCCTAATGCGTACTCCCATATAATTTATGGAATTAACTGCTTCCAGTTGCTGACATGCTATATCGTAGCTAAATGATAAGGGATCTTTCTTTCTTTCTATGTATTCGCAGCACATTACACTTGTCTACGTTGAGATTCAATTGCCATTCCCTGCACCATGCGTCAATTCGTTGCAGACCCTCCTGCATTTCAGTACAATTTTCCATTGTTACAACCTCTCGATATACTACAGCATCATCTGCAAAAAGCCTCAGCGAACTTCCGATGTCGTCCACAAGGTCATTTATGCATATTGTGAATAGCAACGGTCCTATGACACTCCCCTGCGGCACACCTGAAATCACTCTTACTTCGGAGGACTTCTCTCCATTGAGAATGACATGCTGCGGTCTGTTATCTAGGAACTCTTCAATCCAATCACACAATTGGTCTGATAGTCCATATGCTCTTCATGAATACGACCGCCTGGCTCTTGGCGGCGTTGTACTTCAACCGCCATTTGGTTGACCACGCGCCGAGAGCGTCGCAGTCAAGTTGAAGGAGTCTCCTCATTTCTGCCGCGTTCCTGCTGCGCACAAGCAGCGGGATGTCACCAGCATAGAGTACCAACTTCGCGCGCGCCATTCGCAGCGGCAGCGTAGAGGGCGCACAGCAACGAGCCGAGCACCGACCCCTGCGCGGCAGTTTCTTCGCGTCCCTTCGACTCGCTTTATACACCCACCACTAGCAGCGCTACCACCTGCCGTCCGTGAGTGGTTACTGCACGTCGACATCGAGCATAGGAGATGGTCACATTAATGTGACTGTACCGTGCACATCATCCACGCCAGGTGGAATAGTTTTTGTCATGGTTGATTCGCCCAAGGATCTCAATAATTGTAAAGGAATGTCGTCCACTCCTGGCGCGTTGTTTGGATTGAAGTCTTCCATAATAATTTTGCTCGCAGTGTCGTGTCTTCTATCTCATCTGCACATCATAGTAATTGCTTACGATCAGTATACTGTCATACTCGGATAGCCGCAAAGCAAAATATAATGAAATGTAGTGCCAAAATTGATAGACATTAAGTTTTAATTTCATCATCATGTTAATTTTGGTATGTATCACAACGTAATTGCAATAAACTGCCCATAGACAGGGCTTTCAAATTCTGAAGGTTGCAGGGGTAAAATACAGGGAGCGAAAGGCTATTTGCAATTTGTACAGAAACCAGATGGCAGTTATAAGAGTCGAGGGGCACGGAAGGGAAGCAGGGGTTGGGAAGGGAGAGAGACAGGGTTGTAGCCTATCCCCGATGTTATTCAATCTCTATATTGAGCAAGCAGTAAAGGAAACAAAAGAAAAGTTCGGAGTAGGTATTAAAATCCGTGGAGAAGAAATAAAAACTTTGAGGTTCGCCGATGACATTTTAATTCTGTCAGAGACAGCAAAGGACTTGGAAGAGCAGTTGAACGGAATGAACAGTGTCTTGAAGGGAGGATATAAGATGAACATCAAAAAAAGCAAAACGAGGATAATGGAATGTAGTCGAATTAAGTCGGGTGATGCTGAGGGAATTAGATTAGGAAATAGGACACTTAAAGTAGTAAAGGAGTTATGCTATTTGGGGAGCAAAATAACTGATGATGGTCGAAGTAGAGAGGATATCAAATGTAGACTGGCAATGGCAAGGAAAGCGTTTCTGAAGAAGAAAAATTTGTTAACATCGAGTATAGATTTAAGTGCCAGGAATTCGTTTGTATGGAAGTGAAACATGGACTATAAATAGCTTGGACAAGAAGAGAATAGAAGCTTTCGAAATTTGGTGCTACACAAGAATGCTGAAGATTAGAGGGGTAGATCATATAACTAATGAGGAGGTATTGAATAGGATTGGGGAGAAGAGAAGTTTGTGGCACAACTTGAGTAGAAGAAGGGATCGGTTGGTAGGACGTCTTCTGAGGCATCAAGGGATCACCAATTTAGTACTGGAGGGCAGCGTGGAGGGTAAAAATCGTAGAGGAAGACCAAGAGATGAATACACTAAACAGATTCAGAAGGATGTAGGTTGCAGTAGGTACTGGGAGATGAAGAAGCTTGCACAGGATAGATTAGCATGGAGAGCTGCATCAAACCAGTCTCAGGACTGAAGACAACAACAACAACAACAACAACAACAACAACAACAACAACTGTCAGGGCTAATGCTTATCAAACTGCAGGCATAACCAAGAAACTTGCATAATTCGAAATGAACAAGTTTTTTTTTTTCGGGACTTATTCACTACATGCCATATCAGAAAGCACAAGCATTACTAGCGCGTTACTCATCTGATACTAACAACTTAATACAAAATTACACCTAAAACGCACTGTCTTTCTTATTACTTATTTTCAGTTCTCGTTCAGGAAACAATTGTCCAATTCCTATCTATCTGTCACTCACTTTTCTCCTGACGATGATTCTCATTTTCGGGAGTGCCAAAAGGTATGTAGATTTGAATGTCTATCCCATTATCCCACCGGCCAGAGTGGCCGAGCGGTTCTAGGCGCTACAGTCTGGAACCGCGCGACCGTTACGGTCGCAGGTTCGAATCCTGCCTCGGGCATGGATGTGTGTGATGTCCTTAGGTTAGTTAGGTTTAAGTGGTTCTTAACTCTAGGGGACTGATTACCTCAGATGTTAAGTCCCATAGTGCTTAGAGCCATTTCAACCATTTTTGTTCTTTTGGTACACTATGTGTTTAATTGAATCTAACTAAATTGGTCTGGAAAATATACACTGATGAGCCAGAAGTTAATGACGACCTGCTTTAGCGGATGTTCCTGTAGAGACCGATGAAAAAAATGATTTCTTTTGTAACATAAACTGCATCCCGGAGGTATGTAGATTATACCTGGCAAAGGCTTTTTTTTTTATTCTGTTAAGTCTTAAGTTACAGCGCAGTGCGCCGAGCGAAATATAGGCAACAGTAGGCACTCTATGAATTAGCTCAAGAAAAGATTCGACCATTATATGAACTTCTGTCCTGTCTTGCTTAACATCTGCGCAGGTTCAATACGCAAAATAGTAAGAGCTTCAACGCGTACATTTGGAAACTGGTAATGGTACTTCTTCATTGTGAGAGAAAAACTGCTGAAACAGTGGAATGTATATTCACCGAAGGTTATTCATCTATTTTGAAGACCATAAACACGTCAGAAATTGTCGTAAGGACGAACGGCATAAACTTCAGAGAGTTATCAGACAGAAAAAGCGAGGTCGCTGTGGAGCAATGAATGTCTGTTTGTTAAAGGAGCCGGGAGCGAAAAAAATACAGTACCATATTTAGAACCAGATCATGTTTGAGGACGAGGAAGAATGCGTCTATGATCCTGGGATCGCAGATTAACCGTAAGGTTCGAAACAACTTTTCTTTTGTTGCTCCAAATTATAAACGATTTTTTCTAGAAACAATATTTTTCAGCGCACCAAGCGCTCCAGTGCCTCCACAGCTTAACTGATTCATTTGATTTTTTTAAAAATGTAAGATAATTAAATTTGGAGTACCTTACCGAAGGCTTGTTTGTACTCGAATTTTAAGTATTTTTTAATCATTTGTACTTAGAAAAACAAGGCAAGATATTGACATGTTTTTCAAATAGCTGCCATACTTTTGTTTCGAGGTATTTTTCAAAAATCTCATCGTGATGGTCTCCCAAATTCATTGCATTTACGTGTTTTCTACTTTTATGGGTTTCGGCAAAGTACGACGCTTCCAGCAAGCCAGGACGTGCTGCGAAGTGAATACTTTGACAAGGGCTGTAGCCGACGTTTTTAATTTGCTGCGAGAGAAAAACATTTTCTCATGCATGAATGTAAATATAATGAAGTGGTAAAACCCCAACTTTAATTAAAGTAATCCTTGTAAGAATAAATTAATTCCAAATTTCACCCATTTTTCGTGCCTCTCGACCAGAACCTCCCGTCAAAAGCGTATTGGTCCACCACTGGAACGCAACAGAGCAGTCATTCAGCGTAGCATCGTTCCCTCACGGCCTCTGTACGTTTCCGGAAGTATGCGGCACCAGACGTCTTCCCACAGATCACGCAGTTCCCATGTAATACGAGCCGGTGGTCTGTGAGCGCGAAGCTGTCATCCGATGCCGTCCAATGTGTTCCAACCGGATTCTGATCAGAGGAATTTGGTGACCAAGACATCAACGTGAGCCCTCCAAGTTCCTCAGCCCACTGTACTACGATTATGGTCCTGTGGTACGAACAGTTATCCTGCTGGAAGTAGGTGATGACATCAAGCATAACGTGCTACAGATTGTCAGCAATAATAGGCCACGTATTCTAGTAGGTCGAAGCTGCCATGAAACCATTACTTCCGAAGGTCCCATGGAAGCTCAGGTGAATGTGTGACTTAACACTTTTTTGTATATTTTCATACGAATTCTGTTAGCTAACCGAACCATACTTCCCCCTCTTTTTCACTTTCATATCTTCAATCTTAAAACACACAAATTTTTATCACCAACTATGTAGCAGAAAATACAGGGTTAAAGAATGGCTTTAACATGGGAAGATTGGAATTTTCAGTATTCGCTCACAGTGTATTCACCTTTGTCACCCGTTTCAAGTCGCATAATGACTTCAATGACACACTGTCGACATAGTCAGTTCGCACACTTTCCACTTCCTTTGCGTTGGCACAGATATACAAGTATCTCTCTACAACATTAAAACGCGATTTCTCCGATTTATCACTGCATTTGCTGCTTGCGACTAATCACAATGTAAGATCTACGGTGATAAATCGCATGTTAACTTCGCTGTAGGATACAACCTGTGAATTTGTTAACGGCGATTTTAAACTGCGACAAATCGGAACTAAAATCGCAGTTACTGAAAAGTCACATTCACAGTTCTCTGATATCGTAGAGTCGCAGTTTGGCCCACCTCTATGCCATAACGTTTCGGCTTATCGGTGTAAATGGTGGCCGCAACAAATCGCCCATAGATACCCAAACATTTGTGACACGTTGTTTAGATGATGGTTCACACCTTGCTTTGACGTGTGACATTACAACCGCTTCATACAACAAGCTTGCGCCCTCGGTTGTGTGACGTGGTGTCGGATGCGGTGGGTAGGTGTAGGTCCGTGGGCCGCGGAAACGGAACCGCTCCAAATAGCGCGCCTCGGCGCTCAGTGCGAAAGTTCAGCGACTGTCCTTGCTGCAGCCGTACCTGCCGCGGGTTTCGCAACCGTGCCTACATTCACCTCTGCACGGGTGCCGGCGCGATCGCCTTCCCACTTTGCTACGGTTTCCTCGCTCGCTCCAGCCCACTAGCGGTAGCACCGGAGCGAAGTGGCAGATCTTATCACTCATTACGGCCAATCACCTGTCTTGGCTGTCGCCGTTCCTGGACGTCGTACAGTGAAAGTCTTCATTTTGTGTGTGTGTGTGTGTGTGTGTGTGTGTGTGTGTGTGTGTGTGTGTGTGTGTGTGTTTCCTTTCCTGCACCGACGTACAAAGTCACTAGCCCTACTGTAGAAGTGCATTATCGATATCCCGATATGTACCATTACTGTTCTACATCTACTAGGATATTATAAATGAGTTTGCTGTAGCTGTATTGACATGTTTAACAATTCACGAATATCATTATGGTAGCGGGGTGGACCACCATCCTATCGGTAGATGAAATCCACACTGTTGGTCTCGAGTTCCCCTGTTTGTCAAGTTCTGTGGTCTATGTGCGAAATTCGCGCAAACGCGTCAACCCTTCTGCATTCAACTGCAAGCAGACCCGTTTCAGGCATCCTGAAGCTTTAAACTGTGCATATCATCGCCGAATGGAGTTGGCAATTTCGTTCTGAAGTATCGTCGCATTGTTACGGCAAACTGATATGAATGCAAAAATATACTTTCTTAACGCCTGCCGACATATTGTCTAACTGCTCACTGCTGCGCTCTCGTGGCAGAAATCTCAAGTGCGACTGCAACTGTTTGAGCCTTTTTTATGGGTGCTGAGTTTCGTTGCAACATGGCAGTGTAACGACAGTGAATTTATGAAATGTTTCAATCATTTATAATTGCGCGGGGCGCCCCCCCCCCCCCCCAACACACACACACACACACACACACACACACACACACACACACACACACACATATCCTTGCGGAGCCGACCGCATTGCCACCCGCGCCGCTCCCACCATTCAGCCCTCACGCTATTCGTTCGTTTCTTTCATCAGTCGACTCGACTGAATCGAATTATCGAGTAGTTGAACTTTCCTGTGTAGCAAAAATGGCTCTGAGCACTATGGGACTTAACACCTGACGACATCAGTCCCCTAGAACTTAGAACTACCTAAACCTAGCTAAGCTAAGGACATCACACACATCCATGCCCGAGGCAGGATTCGAACCTGCGACCGTAGCAGCAGCGCCGTTCCGGACTGAAGCGCCTAGAACCGCTCCGCCACAGCGGCCGGCCAGGAAGAGTAGACGCATAGAATTCATCATTTAAGGAAGAAAACCACAACTGTAACTTTTTTATACCATAAGATGGCAATGTCTTGTATATGCGTATAATAAGTTCAAAAAAAAAAAAAAAAAAAAAAAAATTCTTGAGCTTTGCATGTGACTTGATTAATTTTTATTACGGTAAAAGTAAAGGTAGCTCAAGGTATCTTTGGCTCCCCCTCACTGAGATTTTTCTGTATCCGGCCCGGTATGATGTATGGCGGAGGGTACTTTCAGCACTATTGTCGCTTCTCCCTTTCTTGTTCCACTCACGAATAGTTAGTGGGCTGAATGATTGTTGGTAAGCCTCCGTCTGAGCTAGAATCTCTTTAATTTTATCTTCGTTGTCTTTTTGTGAGACATACTTACGAGAAAGCAATATTATAGGAATGTAAAATCTGAATTTTAACAAGAATGGCTCTCTTGTAATGTGTGCTACTGGAATTGGAGAAGCATATCCGCCAGGCTATTGCCCTTATCATACGCACCAGTAATGTAATTCGCTGCATTTCTGTGTCTCTTCTAGATTTCCTACATCATTCTTCTCTGATATAAATCCACGCTGCCGAGCAGTACTGAAATACTGGTCGAACTAGCGTCTTGTAAGCTACCTCCTTTGCGGACTGTACTTCCTGAGGGCATCTGCTTTAGCTGCCATTAGTTTTACGTAGCCGTCTCACCTTAAATAGCTCTCTGTGCGTACTTACAGATATTTGATGGGCATCACCGCTTTCTGTGACTGTTCTGCTGTCATGTAATCACACAATACCGGGTCATTTGACATATTTACACGCAGTGCGTTACATTTGTTTACGGTGAGGGTCAACTTCCAAACCTCACACGAAGAGCCGACCCTCTACAGGTCTTCTGCAAATCGTTAAAATATTCTAGCGATGAGACTTCTTTGTATATAAGAGCTTCATCCCCGAAAAGTGTCATGGAACTTCCGACGTTATTTATTAGCTCATTATTCAATACAGAGCATAGTAGTGGTCTTATTACACTCCCTTCAACTACGCCCAATGACTTAAGTCTCACGATTACAGTATTAGCGATAAACCAGTGGAACAGTAATAGCCGTGAAACATCTGGAGTGAGTTCAAATGGAATAGCCACACGCAACTACCTGTTGCAAAAGCAAATGTCAGGCTGAGATTCACTGTACCATTTGCGAACGAAAATGTGAAGGGGTGAACTGGCACGGGTAGGACTAATGCCCTCCACCGCACGCCCTAAGATGGGTTGCCGAGTACAGCTATATATAGAAGCGCCAAAGAAACTGGTATAGGCAAGCGTATTCAAATACAGAAATCTGTGAACAGGCACAATACGGCGCTGTGGTCGTAAACACCTGTATAAGACAACAAGTGGCTGGAGCAGTTGTAAGATCGGTTAGTGCTGTTACAATGGCAGGTTATCAAGATTTTTGAGTGAGTTTCAACGTGGTTTTATGGTCGGCGCACGAGCGACAGGACACAGAATCCCCAAGGTAGCGATGAAGTGGGGATTTTCCCGTACGACCATTTCAAGGGTGTACCGTGAATATCAGGAATATGATAAAACATCAAATCTCTGACATCGTTGCGGACGGAAAAAGTGCCTGCAAGAACGGAACCAACGATGACTGAAGAGAATCGTTCAACGTGACAGAAGTGCAACCCTTCCGAAAACTGCTCAGTTTTTAATGTTGGGCCATCAGCAAGTGTCAGCGTGCGAATCATTCAACAAAGTATAATCGATATGGGCTTTCGCAGCCGAAGGTCCACTCGTGTGCCCTTGATGACCGCACGACACAAATCTTTACTTATATGGATATGGTGTCTGCTCTTTCGGACATGTCCGAAAGAACAGATACCATTGATGACCTGCAGCCGTCTAGAACGAAATTAAAATTCTATATTTATACCTTCAGTTGCTGACGGGCGTTGATATATATCAACGGGATGGCCATGTACGGGAATGGAGACAACCTCGTGAGTCCGTGGACCTTGCGTGTCAGTAGGGGACTGTCCAAGCATGTGGAAGCTGTGTAATGATGTGGGGCGTGTGCAGTTCGAGTGATATGAGACCCCTGCTGCGCCTAGATACGACTCCGACAGGTGACACGTACGTAAACACCTGCACCGATTCATGTCCATTGTACATTCCGACGGGATTGCCCAAATTCTAGCAGGACAGTGCGACACTCTACGCGTCCAGAACTGCTACAGAGAGACTCCAGGAACACACTTCTGCGTTTAAACACTTCCGCTGGTCGTCAAACTCCCCAGACATTAACAATATGAGCACATCTCGGATGCCTTGCAACGTCCTATTCAGAAGAGATTTCCACCCCCCCCCCCCCCCCCGTATTTTTACGGATTTATAGACAGACCTGCTGGACGTATGGTGTCAGTTCCCTCCAGCAGTACTTCAGACATTAGTCGAGTCCCTGCCACGTCGTGTTGCGGCACTTCTGTGTGTTCGCCAGAGCCCTACACGATATTAGGCAGGTGTTTATGTTTCTTTTGTTTTCCAGCGTATTTACCACCGCTTGCCCTACGTCGTTTCCATCTGTAGTGAAGCAAAAAGATTGTTTGCGTGTATTTGTACAGGCCCTGAATCATGTTATCTGATTACCACAGGTATTGTGTGACATATAGGATGGAGGCAGTAGAATTGCTGCGCTGCTACTTCGTAAGTCGGCTCTCTAAAATTAGCCAACAGCTTAATGCGGGGCAGCTTCTTCTTTTAGTGTTTTCCATTAATGTTCGCTGAACAATTATTTCGAACGTGCAGTGCCGACGTTTATCTGAATACATTCTGTCCGAGGTTCATTTCTAAAGCAGCCACTTTACCACAGTACTGTAGAAGACAGAGCAACAAATTTTCCGTACTAATCGCATAGATCATTTGGGAGAATCTGTAAATGTGCGGAATACCTACGACGGATAATCAAAATTTAAATTACCACATAGAAAAAATAAATAAAAAGTAAAATAAAAAGTTACGTAATTACTTTTGACTTTTCCGCAATCTGCGACATTTTTTACCTCCTCTAGCAGCGTGCTACAGAACTGTGGTGCTGGCATTACCAGGGGTACCAAGACTGCAGGCAAGCAAAAGAGTAACATGTTAACTGTTAAAACTTCATCAGTATATCTCGTGAGTCCAAGTTTACGCATTCGTTCCATTTCTTGTCTCCTTGTATTACAGTCCGTTGCTGTTTAATCGACGTAGCCTACACTATAAGGAAGCCGACACTGTGGTTAAGGCACCGCACTATAGTCTGGACGATCGTGGTTTAATAACTTGAGCGGTCATCCATGGTTATGTTGTATATGATTTACTTTAATCGACTAGGTTAAATACCCGGAGGTGGAGAGGGATCGTTCAGTGCACCAAGTTAAAACTTAGTTGCGTTCCCAAGTCAATACGCGGTTACAGCTGCCGTTTTACGTGGAAAGATGTCTCCCGCACTCGGAGGCGAAACTTCAGGGAATAATTTTACATATCGACAAATTCCTGTCAGCTTGTAAATTTCAAATGAAATAAATGCTGGCCTTGAAACCTCACACCACACGATTACATTCTACACTACTGGACATTAACATTGCTACACCAAGAAGAATTGCAGATGATAAACGGGTATTCATTGGATAAATTTATTGTACTAGAACTGACATGTGATTACATTTTCACGCAACTTGGGTGCATAGATACTGAGAAATCAGTACCCAGAACAACTACATCTGGCCGTAATAACGGCCTTGATACGCCTGGGCATTGAGTCCAACAAGCTTGGATGGCGTGCACAGGTATAGCTGTCCATGCAGCTTCAACACGATACCACAGTTCATCAAGAGTAGTGACTGGCGTGTTGTGATGAGCCAGTTGCTCGGCCACCATTGACCAGACGTTTTCAGTTGGTGAGAGGTCTGAAGAACGTGCTGGCCAGGGCAGCAGTCGAACATTTTCTGTATCCAGAAAGGCCCGTACACGCCCTGCAACATGCGGTCGTGCATTATCCTGCTGAAATGTAGGGTTTCGCAGGGATCGAATGAAGGGTAGAGCCACGGGTCGTAACACATCTAAAATGTAGCGTCCACTGTTCAAAGTGCCGTCAATGCGAACAAGAAGTGACCGAGACGTGTAACCAATGGCACTCCATACCATCACGCCGGGTGATAGGGCAGTATGGCGATGACGAATACACGCTTCCAATGTGCGTTCACTGCGATGTCGCCAACCACGGATGCGACCATCATGATGCTGTAAAGAGAACCTGGATTCATCCGAAAAAATGACATTTTGCCATTCGTGCACCCAGGTTCGTCGTTGAGTACACCATCGCAGGAGCTCCTGT
The DNA here is from genome assembly GCF_021461395.2 of Schistocerca americana. Lineage (NCBI taxonomy): Eukaryota > Metazoa > Arthropoda > Insecta > Orthoptera > Acrididae > Schistocerca > Schistocerca americana. Next base: position 153,205,011 of record NC_060126.1, on the reverse strand, counting down.
CTGTGACGCAGCGTCAAGGGTAACCGCAGCCATGGACTCCGAGCTGACAGTCCAAGCTGCTGCAAACGTCGTCGAACTGTTCGTGCAGATGGTTGTCGTCTTGCAAACGTCCCCATCTGTGGAATCAGGGATCGAGACATGGCTGCACGATCCGTTACAGCCATGCGGATAAGATGCCTGTCATCTCGACTACTAGTTGGGATCCAGCACGGCGTTCCGTATTACCCTCCTGAACCCACCGATTCCATATTCTGCTAACAGTCATTGGATCTCGACCAACGCGAGCAGCAATGTCGCGATACGATAATCCGCAATCGCGATAGGCTACAATCCGACCTTTATCAAAGTCGGAAACGTGATGGTACGCATTTATTCCCCTTACACGAGGCATCACAACATTTCACCAGGCAACGCCGGTCAACTGCTGTTTGTGCATGAGGAATCAGTTGGAAACTTTCGTCGTGTCAGCGCGTTGTAGGTGTCGCTACCGGCGCCAATCTTGTGTGAATGCTCTGAAAAGCTAATCATTTTCATATCACAGCATCTTCTTTCTGTCGGTTAAATTTCGCGTCTGTAGCACGTCATCTTCGTGGTGCAGCAATTTTAATGGCCAGTAGTGTAGGTTGAGAAATTTCTCTTTCCCAAGAACGCTTTTCTTGCTATTACCAGTCTACATATATCTACAGAGGTCTTCTCAGTTATTTTGCTGTCTAAATAGCAGAACTGAACTACTCATTTCCTAAACTAATTCGCTCGACATAGCCTGATTTAATTTAACTACATGCCATTACCCTTGTTTTACCTTCGTTCCTATTCGTCTTACACCCTCTTTTCAAGACACTATCCATTCTATTCACCTGATCATTCAAGTCCTTTGCCGTTTCTGCAGATGTAGAATGTCATTGGAAAACCGCAAAGATTTTATTTCTTCTTCCCTTTCCAAATTTCTTCGTAGTCTTCTTCACATTTTGCTCAATGTACAGATTGAGTAACATAGCGGATAGGCTGCAATCCAGTCTCACTCTGATCTCTCTATTACTGTTTCCCTTTCATATCCTCCGCCAGTATTACAAATTAAATACGAAAGATGACGACACACAACTGTACCTTACACATTTAGTAATTTCACCATTTTGCATGACTCTGTCGACCTTAGCTGCCCCAGTCCGATTCGAACACTGTCGGGACAGACTTTCTTATGGACACGGAAATATGCAGACGCGCTTTCCACGGCGCCTACCGAAGCGAACCCAGCGGCATATAAATGTAGCTTTCGGAAGAAATGCATCTTCCGTCCAACCGCGAAGCCGCAAGATCCTTTTGGAACAATGCGACTGTCGCAGGGAAGCTGCTGGAGATCGATGAGGTTGAATGCACCCATTGCGAGGATTAAACTTTCGGATGATAGGCGAGACGGAGTGCGGTACGGCTAGGTTTTCTGTCCGGGTCTGGGGGTATCGGAGAGCCGGGCAGGTGGGGAATCCGCGCACCGTTGCGTGGCATGCCTTTGGCCAGGCGGGCTGCAGCCTGCCGCCTTTGTGGCGGATCGCTTCCTTTGTTGGCGGAAGCGGCGGTTTTGCAGCCGGCGTCGCACTGCAGACCTCAGAGGCTGCAGGCTAGCGCTCGCGGGGGAGTCATTGTTCTGCCCGCAACGCCTGCCGCGCTAAAGAATCCCGCGCTCATTAACGCAAACCTCAATTCCTCTTCAGAGACTATCGCTAATAACGACAGCAGATCGTGTCCTTGTATAATGACTCCCTGGCCGCAAGTGTAGGCGCCGTCAGCGAAGGCAGCGTTCCAGATTTCGTTCGTGAAAACTGAATTTATGCACAAAAATGAGCTCACTGGCCACAGCACTGGAAGTGCGAGAACGGGGAAGTCAAACAGAGAAGTTTAAACATCTAGAAGAGGAAAACAGCCAACCACCTCTGAGAAAGATATCTTTCGCATCACCGACCAGCAAAATGGAAATAACTCATCACGTAATTAAACGTGTCTACAAGGACAAAATCAATGCCATGCCAAGATTCAATATTTCACAGTTATACGGCCAGAACAGAAAAGATTTGATCTGAAAATCAGAAATAAGCGAAAGACATCAAGACATATTAAGGAAAATCCTTGGGCTCATCAAAGAAAATGATGACTTCAGGAGGGTCACATCCATGAACTCTACACACACACACACACACACACACACACACACACACACACACACATAGGAAAGATCATGAACACTATTCGTAGTAGCAGAAATTCATATCAGTATCACAAATTCGAAAGTAACTCCTTCTGCTACGTTTTCACGACTAAATTGGTGCACCGAGTTCAATCACATTTCTTACTGAGACCTACCTTAAAAAGTAAAAAAAAAAGGGAAAAAATATCGACCTCTCAGACACGTATGCGGTAAATGCGGAAACGTGAACTATATTGACGTTATTGGCAAAGACGTCCAGACGGAAACCAAAGTGATGTTACATATCAGTGGCAACAAACGATGTACAGATGTGTACAGATGCGTAAAGCACACATTTTATAATGCAGAACTATTTCAAAATAACAGTGCACAGATGCACACTCTTGCCCACACCCCTCCGCACGCATGAGCGTTGTGGCTATTGGTAGAAGAGTGACACATTAGGAGCTATGCTTCCCTGAACAGGCACACACGTGAGGGTAGCTGACGTTATTGCACGTACAATAACTTACTTACTTACGATCACTCATCATTACAACACCACTTAGATGCCAGTGTTTTCTATGGCTACACTGCGTATGAGTCATACAAGGTCGAGCAATCGGATCTTCCGTTAATTTATCAATAAGGAAAGAGATAAAAGACATGCAAATAGTGGGGATGGAAAACGTGGACTGAAGTAAGGAAGGGACACTACAGGAAACGAATGCCGGCGTCCTGGACTAAAGTTAGAGTCCACGTGGAAGGAAGAGTGCAGCTGAAATAGCTTGGCCCGGAAATGGCCTGTACGGAAAGGAAACAACCTGCATAGACTTCTTTTATGTATCCATATCTCTCTCTCTCTCTCTCTCTCTCTCTCTCTCTCTCTCTCTCTCTCACCGTTCGAGACTGCAAAGCAAGCTTCTCAGGTTTAGTAACGTATATGCAACGTAGCTCTACTCTGAAGCGGGTGTTAAGTTCCGACATGTAAGCAAGGGATTGGTGTGCAATTCGCGTCTTCCCGACTTGTGTGCGGTAAATGCGGAAACGTGAACTATATTGACGTTATGGGCAAAGGCGTCCAGACGGAAACCAACGTGCTGTTATTATTTTCTTGGCTGTCTAAGAATAAAACCGGTGGATCCATCAGAGAATGAAGAATGTGCACTGGGCAGCACGTACGTCATTAAGGCAAATACCTGGAAAATCTGCACAAGGGATGCTGCTCCTTCATGACACTGCACATCCCCATATCGCAAACGCAACGTAGAAGCTACGCCAACTCAAATGGAAGACATTCGAGCATCCACACTATAGTCATGATCTAACCCCCCCCCCCCACTCTCTATGCGATTATTAGGTCTTCGCTCCCTCCAACAAACCCTCAAAGATCGGCGATTCCTGTCGACGAGGATGTGTATCAGGCAGTTACGGAATTATTCACGCAGCAGGACACTGGATTTTACCAAACTGGTATCTTTAAGCTGGTGCATTGGTGGGATAATTGCCTCGATGCTCATGGCGATTTTTATTCTGGACTGTACGGTCTTCGAACGGTAACTTTTTGATTGTCCCTTACAAGTTTCTGTCCGTCCAGAGAAGAGGTCTGAGACAACAGCATTACGTACGGCAGCTGCTGCTTACAAGATCAGCTTTTGAAGAAAAGACAAGCAGATGTATACACATCAAGAGCTCAGATGTCAAGCCATTACTGATAAAGGAAGAGAAGGCTGAAGGGTGGAAAGTATGCTGTGTAGAAAAGGAAGGAAGTGGTAAGGCGAGAGTGCGAGAAGAATTTGAATAGCAGTGTAAATCTAAACACGACACTTTGAGAGATGACATTCCTATGGAATTATTAAGAACCTCGGAAGATCTAAACAGGACAAAACTGGGACATCTGGCATCCAGGACACATGCGCCAGGCTGAATACCTTCAAACGTCAATAAAAATTTAATAATGCCTATACCAAAGCAGGTGGATACTGATATCTGTGAATATTACCAAACAAGATTAGCAAGTCCTCGCTGGAGCCGGCCGGAGTGGCCGCGCGGTTCTAGGCGCTACAGTCTGGAACCGAGCGACCGCTACGGTCGCAGGTTCGAATCCTGCTTCGGGCGTGGATGTGTGTGATGTCCTTAGGTTAGTTAGGTTTAATTAGTTCTAAGTTCTAGGCGACTGATGACCTCAGAATTTAAGTCCCATAGTGCTCAGAGCCATTTGAACCATTTTTTTTGTTCTGACGGAACTCGAAGATCACTGGTGCCTTGTACATAAATTAAAGCACACAGCAAATTATATATAAACACAGCTCACACGTCTTTCAAGCGCCCATTTGATTCCCGTTACGAACTAAATTATTTTGAAAGTTGAATTTGACGTGCTCATTCGAGAAGGCGGTCTCAGTTTAGTGCAATTTTAATTTTATCAATTTGTATTAACAGGAACAGTAAAACATGAACAATAACCAGTACTCCAGTAGCAATTAAGTACCGCTGCAGGCGTGGCGGTAGCAGTCGGCGCAGTCCAAGGCGATGCTGCCTCTGCTGGGAATACTGGTTATTCTTATTTTAGTGTCCCTGTTAATACACAGCGATAAAATGAATATCAGAGACTTAGTTGGAATTTCTCTGTAGAATAAGCACGTTAAATTCCATTTTAAGGTCATATTGTCTGTAACGGGAATCAGACTGACGCTTTCCGTCGATATTGGACGTCGCTTTAAAGACACGATTCCAGTTAGACGTTGCAAAACCGAGGTTGCCAATATCTGCTGAAACACCAGAGAAAGACACCCTTATAAAGAATGTGACAATACACTACTCTGTTTCGTAGTTTGGACAAAAACGGTTAAAACGGAGGGCTAATTAACCAGTATTTGATAACGAGAGCATTTAGCTACTTCCAACAATTTTTGAACATAGTTTCAAACCTTTTCTAGACATTTCCCGCTTACGTGCTTAACGTCAAATATTTAATATAAGTATCCGGACACCTCGCTGAAAATGATTTACAAGTTCGTGAAGTTCGTGGCGCCCTCCATTGGTAATGCTGGAATTCAATATGGTGTTGACCCACCCTTAGCCTTTATGACGGCTCCCACTCTGGTAGGCATACGTTCAGTCAGGTGCCGGAAGGCTTCTTGGGGAATGACAGCCCATTCTTCACCAAGTGCTGCACTGAGGAGAGGTATGGATGTCGGTCAGTGAGATCTGGTATGAAGTCGTCCTTCCAAAACATCCCAAAGGATTCAGGTCAGGACACTGTGCAGGCCAGTCCATTACAGGGATGTTATTGTCGTGTAACCACTCCGCCACAGGCCATGCATTATGAAACGCGTTCAATCGTTTGGAAAGATGAATCGCCATCCCCGAATTGCTCTTCAACAAGAAGGTGCATAAAACATCCATGTAGGCCTGTACTGTGATAGTGGCATGCAAAACAACAAGGAGTGCAAGCATCCTCTATGAAAAATACGACCACACCATAACACCACCGCCTCCGAATTTTACTGTTGGCACTAACCACGCCGTCAGATGACGTTCACCGGGCATTTGCCATACCCACACCCTGCCATCGGATCGCCACATTGTGTTCCGTGATTCGGCTCTCCACACAACGTTTGTCCATTGCTCGATCGTCCAATGTTTACGCTCCTTACACCAAACGCGGCGTTAGGTATGGCTTATAAGCAGCTACTCGACCATGAAATCCACGTTTTCTCACCTCTCGCCTAACTGTCATAGTACTTGCAGTGGATCTTGATGCAGTTTGGAATTACTGTGTGATGGTCTGGATAGATGTCTGCGTATTACACATCACGACCCTCTTCAACTGTCGGCGGTCTGTCAGTCAATAGACGAGGTCGGCCTATACGCTTTTGTGCTGTAGGTGTCTCTTCACGTTTCCTCTTCACTATCACAGTGGACCTAGAGATGTTTAGAAGAGTGGAAATCTCGCGTAGAGACGTATGACACAAGTGACAACCAGTCACCTGACCGCGCGTTCTAAGTCCGTGAGTTCCCCGGAACGCCCAATTCTGCTGTCTCACGATGACTAATGACTACTGAGGTCGCTGATATGGTTTAGCTGGCAGCACAATGCAACTAATATGAAAAGTGTATGTTTTATGTTTTTGGGGAGTGTCCGGATACTTTTGATCACATAGTTTATTATTATATACATGGGAGTTTGCTTCTTGAAGTATCAGGCTGTAGTGGTGTGGTGCTGAAGCGAAGAAGGCAGCAAACGAGGTTCAAGTGAACGAAGGTGTGTGTGTGTGTGTGTGTGTGTGTGTGTGTGTGTGTGTGTGTGTGTGTGTGAGAGAGAGAGAGAGAGAGAGAGAGAGAGAGAGAGAGAGAGAGATTGAGGGAGGAGGAGGAGAAGATTAGCGTTTAACGTCCTGTCGACAACGACGTCATTAGAGACGGAGCCCAAGTTCGGATTAGGGCAGGATGCGGAAGGAAATCGGCCGTGCCCTTTCAAAGGAATTATTCCGGCATTTGCCTGAATCGATTTAGGGAAATCACGGAAAACCTAAATCTGGATGGCCGAGCCCGGGTTTGATCAGTCCTCCTCCCGAATGCGACTCGAGTATGCTAGCCACTACGCCACCTCGCTCGGTTTGGGGGGGGGGGGGGGGGGGGGGGGATGGGGCTAGGGTGTACAAAATTGTGGAGAGAGGCCACGGGCTAAATACCGTGAGCATGAAATGAAGTGAAAGCAGCAACTTTTCTTCTTCCGTTCTACTATGGCAATCGACGCCGGGCTCTGCTAAGGAGATGAAGACAGTTTTCGCGGCGGGCAGATCGGATGCTGTTGTAAGCCGGCCGAACTTACGGCGGCGATTCCCATTCTTGGCCGGCGTTCCTTGTCGAGTGCAGCCAGCATTTTGTTGCTCTCGCGCTGCGCTTTAGAAGCAATTCCATCTCGGCCTGGCCACGTGACTTGCGCCGGGGTAATGGCCAATTACAGAGGAGCCGAGCGCTCTTCGGGAACTACTTTCCTTCGCTACTCCCCGCTCCCCGTCTCTCTTCCGGCGGTTGCCGGCAGGAGGCTGGCAGCTTTTCCGGTGAACTGAAGGGAGCACCGCGAAGGGGCACTCAAAAATACCTGCGTCATTAGACGTAGCCAAGCGATTAAGTAATCGCCATATTAGGCAGGCGCCACGAGTTCTGTCCAGAGGTGGAGAACGACCGCTCTCTGCCGTGCTACACCAGAAATTTGACCCTCAGCCGTCTTTTCTCGGAAAGCGATTACCTCCTCGAGAACTCGCAGCAGAAAGGTCTCACACTGGAGCACGAGGCTCCGAGCGACATGGTACGAGAAGACGAAAGAGTCGAATTTTAACGTCGATGACGCCATAGTCGTTAGAGGAAGAGTGCCTCCTCAAACGTACAGCAACTGCGAAGGAATTATGCCGCAGACTCTTCGAATGAACCGTAAGCGGCATCTGACTGTGCTGATATAGCAAAGCCACGGAAAGTAAGAATAGGAGAGGAGTTGACAGAACAAGCTGGAGCAGGCTTTGACATGTCTATAACTTTATTATTATTATTATTATTCACGTATGGGCCCAATAGAACCACACAAGGTACAATCCATCAATGTCACTTTTTTATGGTTGGCCTTTCTTTGTGTCCAGATTCTTTCATCAGACCACGGTGTTCCAGTCCGTTTTCTAATTTCCCTCTGACCAACTATCCAAGCAAATATCGTTTGCCTAAATGTTTTTCTATCTGTAACGTCTGCCTGAGTTATAACGGCTACTCTATGATCCTCCTTAATCGGAGCGATCCATTTCATTGGCTCAGTGTTGGCGTTACTTCTGTTCACGTAGAATTCTGCTGTTTGTTTTGTCAACCTAGTGGTTGCCATTCCTTTAATGTGCCCATAAAATTTTCGTTTTCTCATGTCACCATGTATGCCTGTGTATTCCTGTATTTCTTTGTTACTTCTCAGCCTTTAAGTTACTCCATCAGTAATTTTGGGGTCTAATATTTTCCCAATAATCTTTCTTTCTTTCTTTTCAATTTCCTCAATATCCCTCTTTCTATTTAAAATTACAGTTTCTGTTCCAAGAAGACACCTATAATATACTACAACATTTATCTACTATTCAGATGATCTACTATTCAGATGATTTAGTTAAAATTCCTTCCAACAATAGATTGGTATGGCATTAGGAGGAAGTATAATAAAATTTACTTTATAATTTATCTTATAGATTTTTTTCTTAAATTGTGCTTGGAATCGTACTCTCTCTTTAGTCAAGAGTTAATTCTACTTGCTCGCCCGAATACAATCGATAACTTCTGGCTGTGTCGTGTGCGCGTTGTCCATGCAGTGTTATGGTTCTTGGACGGCGTAACCTTCCCCAACGAAGGTTTAAGTTTCCTAGCACAGCGTTCTCTCGTTACTTTTGTGTTTTGAAAATGACTGCATATTCACCTGTCGAAATATCGGCAATTGTCGAAGGGATAATCTGCGAACATTCCCGTAAATTTCTTTGAACATTTTTTATACGTCAAGGCAAAGTATCACATTCAATTAAGACATGGCGTCACTCAGCGGAAACGAAAAGGTAATTAAGAATACGCTAAAAGAACTGAACACCAGCTCTGAGTAGTATGAAATTAAGAAAACTGTGAAGGCAAACAACAAAAATAAATTTTTTTGATGAGATAGCGTTAGAAGTTGGTAACTTTATGTACGTATAATTCAAAGTAATCAGCAACATGACTTTATAACAAGGAAAGCTATTGCAACAGAATTGTTTCCAAGAGCTGTATAATTTTCGAGCTCCCATTAATTAAGGAAAATGTTAACGAAGGTATGGAGTCTTGCCCTGCATGCTCCCAAAACATAGGACTTCGATGGAAAGGCGGAAAATGTTTTAGAGGTTTTTAAATGTTGATTTAGAAAAAAATGAGAGGGTTTGGAAATAGCGTATAAAATTAATTAATTAATGGGATCGTGCTACAGAGGATGAATGAGACGACACAAATAATAGAAAAAATTAAGAAGAGGGGAAGAAATAGGCTAGGAAACTGAAGGAGTTTGCATAATAAGGGCTGCTTTGGATGGAATGGTAACTGGGAAGAGGACCAGAGGGAGCAGAAGATGCCGCTAATTGACAATATTGGGATAAACACATCACATGTAGTTACGAAACGGATGACGGAAAACAGGGAGAACTGGAGACTACTAAACTTGTAACGACGGGTCGTTCTAACGGCAGAACTCGTCGTCGTCGTCGTCGTCGTCGTCGTCAGCAACATCATGAAGATAAAGCTCAACAGTGGATGACTGGACTGGATCCAAATTCATCCGAATACGAGTCCAGTTTATTAATCCCTGCTCCATCTTGTTAGGTGTGATGGGGACAGTACGATAGACATCTTGTGTACGTTGAGAAGATTCCCTTTCTCTCATAGAAAACGCTCGAGGAACTGGAAGATGTAAAAAGGCAAAAACATTTTAAACGTATTGCACTTAAGATCTTCTGACATCTCTTGAGTACTTTTACGCCTCAGAAACAAATTAAATAGAAAGCAACTTCTGAAAAGCAACGAATTTGCAAAGGGAACATAAACCAAAGCGAAAATTCCCAGTCGATAAAGCACTTCTAGGTGAGTGACAAATCATCACCCCCAATGGAAAAATGCCCGGATTGCCATTCGTTGTGAAGAACAAAACATATCTACATCCAGAGTCTGAACTCTACGTACGAGTGCATGGTATAGGGTGCTTGTCACAGTACCAGTTATCAGGACTTCGTCCCGTTCCACCGATGTATGGAGCCCGAGGATAACGTCTGAACGTCTCTGCGCGCGCTGCAATTAGTGTAATCTCGTCTGCGTGATCCGTACGGAGGAAGAAACCTAAAACGTTGTTAACGACACAGTGGTGTGTGTGTTTTGCGATTCGAGCGTCAATTTCCTATCTACCGGGTAACCGTGGTGCCTGTCGAGTGATATTTTAGCCTGTGTTCATTATTCGATGTAGAGCATCAAGTCTGTAAATCGATGGTATCCGTGAGTGTCTTTGAAGTCTCAACCCTGTCAAAATTTTATTATTTTTCGAACGGTTGGCAGATAGTGTTTCGTCCGATTTGATATAATTAATGCAGGGAGACTAAAACAATAGTGGTCTCAGCCCGCTGTTACTTGCACCGAAACTGAGTTTTTTGTGCTCTCCCTCTCTCTCACTCACTCTCCCTCTCCCTCTCCCTCACTCTCCCTCTCCCTCACTCTCCCTCTCCCTCACTCTCCCTCTCCCTCACTCTCCCTATCACTCACTCTCCCTATCACTCACTCTCCCTATCACTCACTCTCCCTATCACTCACTCTCCCTATCACTCACTCTCCCTATCACTCACTCTCCCTATCACTCACTCTCCCTATCACTCACTCTCCCTATCACTCACTCTCCCTATCACTCACTCTCCCTATCACTCACTCTCCCTATCACTCACTCTCTCTATCACTCACTCTCTCTATCACTCACTCTCTCTATCACTCACTCTCTCTATCACTCACTCTCTCTATCACTCACTCTCTCTATCACTCACTCTCTCTATCACTCACTCTCTCTATCACTCACTCTCTCTATCACTCACTCTCATCCTAGTAAAGCAAACCGGTACCCTCAAGAAATATTAGCAGACCTTTTGCTAGTTCATTACTAGTAACGATTTCTTCAGGCTCTATCGAATCTCAAAATTGTAGATTATTTATCAAGTTGTTCAAATTATCAAGAAAGAGCGTCCATTTGGCGTCTTGTTGTGTTCAGTTCACCGTGTCTGTGAAGTTAAGTTTGTTTTACACTGTCGTGTGCTTTTGTTTTTAAACTGTGATTATTTCATAGTCATTATACTTACAAAAACTCTATTTAATCAGGAACATTAGACGGTTACTAAGTATTTGTAAAATATAAGACGGTAGAGATTTGGTTCAACAATAGCGTGCTTTTGTTTCGTTTTCATAAACTCTGCACTTGGGATAAGACCGGGAACGTTGAGCGGTATCCGTCTTGCACCACCATACAATATTGCGTTTCATACAGCTGTGAAGGTAATTGTTTTGAACACACCTGCTTAATGAGCGGTGAACAACATTCCCCCCTCGTTACCGCACCTTCATCTCTCATCTCAGATTGAAAATAATGACTGCAGAATGAAAATGAACTCTGACAGATACCAGTACGAACTTAACAATTATTGTAACAACTCACCACTGCTGACGGAGACATAAATCTCCTTTCACGGCAACATACCTGAAAGAGAACAGAAAAGAAACTGTCAAAAAATTTGCAATGGAAGTACAGCATCTTATTTTGATATTTCCACCAAAGAACAGGCCAGGTTACAAGTAGAGATGGACTCCATTGTTAATTACAAATAATAGGCTATGCCTATACAGTTAAAACCAGGTAATAGTATAACATTTATAGCTAAGTAGTACCCAGTAAACCGAAATGCTGTGCAATACGCCACAAGCTCTACTGCGCAAGTAGAATATTGTGATGTTGTGGCGCCTTGATCGTGAGTTAAGCTGTCACAATCCACTTGGAGACAGCGTCTTCGCTTGCCATTGGCTGAGCGAAGAATAGCCCTAGAACGTACCGTGGATTTTTAAATATTTATATTTTTCTGCTACGAGTCAGAATTATTTATTTTATGTTTAACTTAGCATTTTGCAACTCCTTTCAAGGATGTTTCGAACATCAGGCGTTTATATACACAGATGCTACATAAGCTGTCCTCATGTAAACTGACATATAACTTTATTCTTCACTGTTTTGCTGATGGAGTGGCTACAGAGGTATATGGGAGGAAGGGGTGGATACAGGGTGGCCAGAAATCGATTTCCAGTCTTGTCTGCTGCTGGAGTGAGCTGTGCCTCGTTGTTGATGATCGACATTATAGGGATGCAGATCTTTTTGTATCATTTGTTACATTTTGTATAATTGTGCGATACACGTTTTGTATGTCGATTATTCACCTACAATTTTGACGTCAAAGCTTCATCTGCATCGTTGGTGCACGAAGTGTTGTTTAACATTATTCTAGTACAATGTTTATTCTAACACTGTTTCTGACGTACTTTCACTAGCAAAAATTTCTCTACATTGTAGACAGTATACGATATGGCGGCGTTGCAGCGTGTGATGAGTCTCAACTATTTTGTCTTGCCAGCGAAATTCATGATAGTCCACAGCTCGTGGTCGTGCGGTAGCGTTCTCGCTTCCCGCGCCCGGGTTCGATTTCCGGCGGGGTCAGGGATTTTCTCTGCCTCGTGATGACTGGGTGTTGTGTGATGTCCTTAGGTTAGTTAGGTATAAGTAGTTCTAATTTCTAGGGGACTGATGACCATAGATGTTAAGTCCCATAGTGCTCAGAGCCATTTTTTGAAATTCATGATACTGACAGTCTAGCGGTAGTTTGTTTTACACTGGCAAACCTTAAATGACTGGTGTAAAGCTACTGAAGAAGTTTGAGTTTCCAAATTCAATTATCTCATTTTTAATGGCCGTGAATGGCCAAAACGTTCGAAGTAGAAGCTGTATTGTCATAGCTGACGTCTGTTGTTCGCGGTCTGGACAGAACTCCGTTCAGCGGTCCGAAGTTTACTATTGATAGTCATTGTTGATAAAATGTTGTTAATTGCATTATTAGGGGTTGGTTGGCGGCAGTTAACGATTGTGGTTGCCCGTTTTAACGATTGTGGTTACGCGTATGTGAAGTCACAGTTGACAAGCGTGTAAAAGTTTTTTGATCTGTCTGAGATTTTATGTTAATGTGAAGAACAGTTATATTAGACGTTGGTATTTATAACGTTATTGTAAACTGTGAATACATTATTATTCACGAGTGTCAAATACTTACTTACGGGAGTGAAACGTGGTGTAACATTTTGTGTATTAACAGTGCTGTGGCAAGAAAAACAACATCGCGTCTCTTGAATCAAACTGAAGTGCTCTTCCTCTCACTACACCGTGCCCATCACTTTCCCCACTGACGCAGCCTTGGGAGTTGGCACCAGTGCCGCGCGGGATTAGCCGAGCGGTCTTAGGCGCTGCAGTCATGGACTGTGAGGCTGGTCCCGGCGGAGGTTCGAGTCCTCCCTCGGGCATGGGTGTGCGTGTTTGTCCTTAGGATAAGTTAGGTTAAGTAGTGCGCAAGCTTAGGAGCTAATGACCTTAGTAGTTAAGTCCCATAAGATTTCACACACATTTGAACATTTTTTTGAGTTGCTACCAGTACAGCCTACCCCCACGAAACATGGACCTTGCCTTTGGTGGGGAGGCTTGCGTGCCTCAGCGATGCAGATGGCCGTACCGTAGGTGCAAACACAACGGAGGGGTATCTGTTGAGAGGCCAGACAAACGTGTGGTTCCTGAAGAGGGGCAGCAGCCTTTTCAGTAGTTGCAGGGGCAACAGTGTGGAGAATTGACTGATGTGGCCTTGCAACACTAACCAAAACGGCCTTGCTGTGCTGCTACTGCGAACGGCTGAAAGCAAGGGGAAACTACAGCCGTAATTTTTCCCGAGGGCATGCAGCTTTACTGTATGGTTAAATGATGATGGAGTCCTCTTGGGTAAAATATTCCGGAGGTAAAATAGTCCCCCATTCGGATCTCCGGGCTGACTACTCAAGAGGACGTCGTTATCAGGAGAAAGAAAACTGGTGTTCTACGGATCGGAGCGAGGAATGTCAGATCCCTTAATCGGGCAGGTAGGTTAGAAAATTTAAAAAGGGAGATGGATAGGTTGAAGTTAGATATAGCGGGAATTAGTGAAGTTCGGTGGCAGGAGGAACAAGACTTGTGGTCAGGTGGATACAGGGTTATAAATACAAAATCAAATAGGGGTAACGCAGGAGTAGGTTTAATAATGAATAAAAAAATAGGAGTGCCGGTAAGCTACTACCAACAGCATAGTGAACGCATTATTGTGGCCAAGATAGACACGAAGCCCACGCCTATTACAGTAGTACAAGTTTATATGCCAACTAGCTCTGCAGATGATGAAGAAACTGATGAAATGTATGATGAGATAAAAGAAATTATTCAGGTAGTGAAGTGAGACGAAAATTTAATAGTGATGGGAGACTGGAATTCGAAAGTAGGAAAAGGGAGAGAAGGAAACGTAGTGGGAGAGAGTGGGGGAGGGAAATGAAAGAGGAAGCCGTCTGGTAGAATTTTGCACAGAGCATAACTTAATCATAGCTAACACTTGGTTCAAGAATCATGAAAGAAGGTTGTACACATGGAAGAATCCTGGAGAAACTAGAAGGTATCAGATAGATTATATAATGGTAAGACAGACATGTAGGAACCAGGTTTTAAATTGTAAGACATTTCCAGGGGCAGATGTGGACCACAATCTATTAGTTATGAACTGTAGATTAAAACTGAAGAAACTGCAAAAAGGTGGGAATTTAAGGAGATGGGACCTGGATAAACTGAAACAATTGATAGGAATGGGAGAAATAAATACAGTAGAAGAAGAATGGGTAGCTCTGATGGATGAAGTAGAGAAGGCAGCAGAGGATCAAGTAGGTAAAAAGACAAGGGCTAGTAGAAATCCTTGGGTAACAGAAGAAATATTGAATTTAATTGATGGAAGGAGAAAATATAAAAACGGAGTAAATGAAGCAGGCAAAAGGGAATACAAACGTCTCAAAAATGAGATCGACAGGAAGTGCAAAATGGCTAAGCAGGGATGGGTAGAGGAAAAATGTATGGATGTAGAGGTTCATCTCACTAGGGGTAAGATAGATACTGCCTACAGGAAAATTAAAGAGACCTTTGCAGAAAAGAGAACCACTTGCATGAATATCAAGAGCTCAGATGGAAACCCAGTTTTAAGCAAAGAAGGGAAACCAGAAAGGTGGCAGGAGTATATAGAGGGTCTATACAAGAGCGATGTACTTGAGGACAACATAATGGAAATGGAAGAGGATGTAGATGAAGATGAAATGGGAGATACGATACTGCGTGAAGAGTTTGACAGAGCACTGAAAGACCTGAGTCGAAACAAGGCCCAGGGAGTAGACAACATTCCATTGGAACTACTGACGGCCTTGGGAGAGCCAGTCCTGACAAAACTCTACCATCTGGTGAGCAAGATGTATGAGACAGGAGAAATACCCTCAGACTTCAAGAAGAATATAATAATTCCAATCCCAAAGAAAGCAGGTGTTGACAGATGTGAAAAGTACCGAACTATCAGTTTAATAAGTCACAGCTGCAAAATACTAACGTGAATTCTTTATAGACGAATGGAAAAACTGGTAGAAGCCGACCTCGGCGAAGATAAGTTTGGATTCCGCAGAAATGTTGGAACACGTGAGGCAATACTGACCCTCCGACTTATCTTAGAAAATAGATTAAGGAAAGGCAAAACTACATTTCTAGTATTTGTGGACTCTGAGAAAGCTTTTGACAATGTTGACTGGAATACTCTCTTTCAAATTCTAAAGGTGGCGGGGGTAAAATACAGGGAGCGAAAGGCTGTTTACAATTTGTACAGAAACCAGATGGCAGTTATAAGAGTCGGGGGCCATGAAAGGGAAGCAGCGGTTGGGAAGGGAGTGAGACAGGGTTGTAGCCTGTCCCCGGTGTTATTCAATCTGTATATTGAGCAAGCAGTAAAGGAAACAAAAGGAAAATTCGGAGTAGGTATTAAAGTCCATGGAGAAGAAATAAAAACTTTGAGGTTCGCCGATGACATTGTAATTCTGTCAGAGACAGCAAAGGACTTGGAAGAGCAGTTGAACGGAATGTACAGTGTCTTGAAAGGAGGATATAAGATGAACATCAACAAAAGCAAAACAAGGATAATGGAATGTAGTCAAATTAAGTCGGGTGATGCTGAGGGAATTAGAGTAGGAAGTGAGACACTTAAAGTAGTAAAGGGGTTTTTCTGTTTGGGGAGCAAAATAACTGATGATGGTCGAAGTAGAGAGGATATAAAATGTAGACTGGCAATGGCAAGGAAAGTGTTTCTGAAGAAGAGACATTTGTTAACATCGAATATAGATTTAAGTGTCAGGAAGTCATTTCTGAAAGTATTTGTATGGAGTGTAGCCTTGTATGGAAGTGAAACGTGGACTATAAATAGTTTGGACAAGAAGATAACAGAAGCTTTCGAAATGTGGTGCTACAGAAGAATGCTGAAGATTAGATGGATAGATCACATAACTAATGAGGTGGTGTTGAAGAAGATTGGGGAGAAGAGAAGTTTGTGGCACAACTTGACTAGGAGAAGGGATCGGTTGGTAGGACATGTTCTGAGGCATCAAGGGATCACAAATTTAGCATTGGAGGGCAGCATGGAGGGTAAAAATCGTAGAGGGAGACCAAGAGATGAATACACTAAGCAGATTCAGAAGGATGTAGGTTGCAGTAAGTACTGGGAGATGAAGAAGCTTGCACAGGATAGAGTAGCATGGAGAGCTGCATCAAACCAGTCTCAGGACTGAAGACAACAACAACCAGTATAGATAAAACATTTCTTGCATTGACTTTATCACTATATATACATATATAAGGTAAAGAAAACCATCCGCTGGTCGGAGGAAGAGTTAAAACAGAGAGAAAAATATGGCTACGAGACTCAGATAAAGGAAATATTAGTCTCAACTTTGTCCGAACGGGCAGTGGAACATTGAGTAACTTGTTCGAATGATTTCCTCCCGTACCCAAAAAGGAGTCAGTTATCCGAGAGCCAGTTGCTCAACGGCAACGCGTTGGTTTTCTTACTTTGTTGCATCCTCGCCAGTATGTCGAGCGCAGAATCTTTATTTTTTTGTTTAAGTATACTGCGTACATGGCATGAGGAAGTCTTAAAACCTGTAACATTTCCGTAGTGGCCTGTGATCCGTTATTCTTCCCATATATTCCACTGATCTTAGTTTCCACAACTGTGAAAACTCACGATACAATGAGATAAACTGCAACACAAATTCTTTTTCGTTCAAAATGCGTGGCGAAACATCAACAGGCGTACGGTGCGCCATCTCAGAAGTCTGGCAAGCAAGTAACTTTTGAACGACAGACTCAATCGTAGGAGGTCGAATTGGTTTGTTACTTCGGCTCTCAATCCTAATTTTTCTCAGAAACGACAAACATAGTCTCTGCTTAACAAACGTGCCAAACAAAACAGAATATTGCCAAATAATTTGACCAACACACGAAATTTGACATATTGTGTGACAGTTTCCAGGGATCTTTACACGTGTTCGCAAGGAGCTAATAATGTGTCACGGCAGCGATTTATCAGTTAACTGCTCTACAGTTCACACCCTCAAATAAGATTAACATACGAAAAAATAGTACGTAGTGAGACGGAATTCTGAGGGTATATGCTATACTGACAAGGCACGAATGCTTTTATTGCTTTCAGTTACTGAAATCGTAACGGCGAAAGAAAGAATAAAAAAATAAAATTGTAATAAAAGTGCATCAGTTTTCTCACTGCTATCCAAAACGACGTGAATGATGAAAGCCTGCTTTTCGATTGGTGAATCCAACACTATGAAAAATTTAATGCGTTCCTCGATAGGTACGACTCATTAGTATTATTTTCATACTAGCGTTAAATATTCCTCGCATTACACAATTCAACACGTGGTCCTCGAGAACTGATGGGTAGCATGAACCGTTCACATGCAAAATCTCTGCATCACGGGCCCCAAAGGTTCCCCGTGCATTCTCTCTATGCCCCATAAAACTATGCGGTTCAGGTCAGCAGAACACGTAGGCCACTATATCAGCGCAACCTCCGCCCCTTCCAGTGTCTCATTTATTTGTAAGTGGTACATCGAGGACTGAAAACAAAATGTGTAACGATACACACACAAAAAAAAAAACATGAAAGCTTATGCATGCAGCTCATAACAAAAGAAAAGAAAAGTAGTTGGAAAACTTTATTCGCAAACGATAGAGCAATGTATGGGCTATTTTTCGACATAATCCAGAGTCGAAAAAGTCTGCCGCCTCGGAATGTAAAGCAGGGTGTGACAGTCTTCTTCAGCTCTTCGTAATTGTAAAAATGCTGACCGGAGGACAGGAGTGGCAGAAAAGATGGAAGTCGTTGCAGCAAGGCGAAGATCGTCTGGTAAGATAATAAAACTGGTCCCAGCCAAAGGCCTTCATTAACAATTGTGGCGCGCCGTGCCGTATGCGGGCGAGCATTGTAATGGCTCAGTTCAACACCTGCACTGGGCATTCCACGCGTCTTACTTTGCAGGGCAATGTCCGCAGTTTCGTTTGTTTTGTTTTGTTTCGGGGCGCAAAAACAACAAGGGTCATACGTGCTCATGTCAGAAACGTAGAACACGAAGAGGAGAAATGACTACTCGTTAAGCCCAATTGACGGAAGGAAAGACAGCTAAAAACAGGGACTTGAGAAAGGACCATAAAGTACACCATAGAGAAACGGAGGTCCTGAACTAAGGATTAAATGTCCTTAGCCAGTATGTGCGACGGATAAAAAGTAAAACGCGGTCGACAGCCCACGCGTCGTTCGATAAAACAGCCGGTAATTTAGACGGCAAACATAAATGAGAACAAAAGTGGTTAAGAAAAGGGTATTCCGTCAGGAAATGGCGAACCGTCGGAGGTTGATGGCAATGAGCACATAGTGGCTCGGGAGCACCACTTAAATGGCAATGGCTAAAAAAGACAGTGCCCAAGTGTTTGAAGGTAACTGTCAGCGTTCACTGTTTCACCACTGGGCAGGAAGTCACTGAGCAAAATGCCCTTTCTCTCAAACAACAAACCGTACCCGTAACTTTCTGCGCTGACACAATCTGTTTGAACTTTGCTTTTACTTGCAAATTTACTGCAACCACTATGCATCCACTGCTGCCGGATTTCTGGAATAATGTGAACAACCCACGTCTCGCCTCCCGTGATGACCCTGTCGAGGAACGCGTCTCCGTCATTACAGTAGCTCTGCAGAAATGTTCGTGCTGCTCCTAGCCCATTCATTTTGAGTTGAGGTGTTAGCTATTTAAGCATCCCGGCGCCTAGTCACAATTTCATGCTACAGTAACTGCAGTATCTGCGGGGGAAAGTCGTTGAGTTCCATAATAGAGGAGCGGCGGTTTTCCTTAATGCATTGCCGTTCCAGCTCCACAAGGAGATGAGTGGAGGTTGCCCACGACCCTCTAGGTCAGGATATGGACACTTTGACGACCTTCAGAAATTGCCCGTACCAGCGACGCACCATCTGTTCGCTCATGACCTTCGGTCCTACACCTGACACAGCTGACGATGTACTTCGATCGTCGCTACATTTGAGCATCAAGGAATTTTATCACAGACCGAACCTCACAGTCGGCAGAAGAAAAAATAAGAACCGCGGTTTCCAGCCACTGACAACAGTCGAGACTTGCCCGTCCGTCATCTGAGTGTTAACGTCATGCTCTGTTTCCGGCTAAAAACGATTAGATGGTTTTTTCTTGGAATGATATTATTACGTTAACTTCTGGTTATACGATTGATTGCACAAGTTAAATGTCAAACCATATCGTCTACATCTACATCTATACTTCACAACCCACCTGTGGGGTGCAATGGAGGGTACCTGTCGCAGAGCTGTTAGTTTACCCCTCATCTGGCTCATTCGCAAATGGTCCGTGGGGAAAACGACGGTGGGGATTTCCTCATCGTGGCCATTTCGAGAGACATATGTATATATACTGTCCGACTCTTCTTTGAAAGGATGCCGTCTAGATTTAATCAATGAATACTTCCGTGAGAACAGGACCCTACCGAGGGTATTTTGAAATCGGCACACGTCGAAGCCGTAGGCGGAGAGGCGGTACAAAACAACCGGAAAAAAGACAAAATTAACAGAGAGAGGTATGCGTTATCTCCTAACCCTCGTGTCATTTTCTCCCCAAGATAAGAAATCTTTCCCTTGGACCGCGAATGTAAATGCAGGCCTTTTTGCAGCATCATTTCTGCACTGTCATTTCGTCCAAGCAAAATTATGAAGAAACTATTACTTTCACATAGATGTCTCTCGCTAACACAGTTTTCTGTCGCAACAGCACATTTGCTCCACGCAGTAGCCTTCTACACAGCTCGCTGGTGTTAAACATTGGCGTTCTTGCTGCCGAGTCGCTACAGTATTGAAGGATCTCAAAAATCACGAACGGGTACAGAAGCAAATATCCTATTTAACGGAAGGCTACAGATGTTTCCCAACTGACATCTGGAACGACACTTCTTGAGCTAGACCTTAACTGTTTCGAAGTATCTGATAGAATAATTAGTGGAATGGAAATTAGGTCTCCAGTGTCACACACAATTTCATCCGAATTCATTTTCCAGCCCGGAAGCGCCTTAGACGAAAAGTCTGTATCTCATCCTATAAATATGCAGCTGGTTTTGGTGCCACGTGATACAGCGGAGTTATTTAGCAAAATAGCTGCTTTTAAGATCGAAGTGACAGAGCTGACGAAGGGCATTGACACGGCTCCCAATGTGGTATTTCAAACGTTTTTCCGAAGTACTAGTTAAAGAGATGCTTATCCCGACCTCGAAATAGCTTTGAGGATACCTCAATGTCAGTGACTGCACCATTTCGTGAAAGCAGTTTCAGCAAATTAAACACGATAAGAACTATTTAAGGTCGATTATGGGTGAAAATAAACTGAAATTTACTTGTTTTATCGATAGAATACAACAGAGGTGCTTGCCATGACCTAAACGATACAATCGGTGAGTTTGCTCCGCACAAAAGCAGACAAACACAGTGAAATTGCAAGAAATACACAGTTCTTGAAAAAGGATGTTTACTCAGCTCTCAATTTACCACTTTTTCTTTTATTACTAATTAATAATCTATGCACAATTAACAAATTATGAAGAACAGTTAAAAGATTTATTACGTTGTACTTGCGGTCTTCAGTCCGAATACTGGTTTGATGCTGCTCTCAACTGTACTCTATCCTGTGCTAGCCTCTTTATCTCCAAATAACAACTGCCACCTACTTTCTTTTGAACCCGCTCATTGTATTCATCTCTTGATCTCCCTATACAGTTTTCTCACCCCACAATTCCTTCCAGTACTAAGTAGGCGATCTCTTGACGTCTTAGAATGTGTCCTATAAACCGATCCCTTTTTCTACTCAACTCCACCTCACTAGGCCCCAGTTTTCCAACCTTCTAGGGTCCAACCGCTATGGTCACGAGCCAAGGAGGGGCGCTGCAGGCGATGTGCTGGCGTCGGTCATCTGCTACCATAGCCCAGTAATGCCAAATTTCGCCGCACCGCCCTAACGGATACTCTATGCAAACGCTGCTGCTCTCAGTCGTTACGTGAAGGCCATCGCCCAATGAGCTGTTCGTGGTGAGAGGGAGTGCCTGAAATTTGGAATTCGCGGCACGCTCTTGAAGTTGTGGATCTCTGAATATTGAATTCACAAACCATTTCCGAGATGGAATGTCTCATACGTCTAGTTCCAACTACCATTCAGCGTTCATAGTCTGTTAATTCCTGTCGTGCAGCCATAATCACTCTGAAACCTTTTCGTGTGAGTACAAATGGAAGCTCCCAAAATGCGCTGCCCTTTCATACCTTGTGTACGCGATATTACCTCCATTTGTGTATGTGCAAAATGCTATACCAATACTTGTCACCTCGTTGTATTGTTGCATCGAATTAGTGAGCGCCTGCCGATAGGCAACCCAATTAACGCATTTGCCACGCGGGCTGCTGTTGCGCCTTCCTGGAAAATTCGTGTCAGTGAAGAGCACGCACGTATTGACATACGTCGAGTCACAAATGGTGCCCATACTGGGCACCTGTAATTCGAGACTTAAAAAGCATGGAGACATGTTCTATCCACAGATGTATGTCTGTTTTCTGTATGTCTCTTAGTTTTTGCGCAGTCGACTCCTGAAACCCTCGTGTTGGAAAAATTGACGGCGTTTAAAAATTTTTTTCTATTGCTATTTCGGATTACGATATTAAATAAAATATCCGTACACTGATGTCTTTCACTCTGAATATTATTTGGTAGTGAAAAGGTTGGGAGTGTGCCGGTTTTGTTTTGCTTTCTTTGCTAAGAGGTCCACGTGCTCACTTTGTTGATGTCTTCGTACGCTGTTATCCAGAGAGTGTTTACCAAAGTTCCACACCGCTTAACTCATCTTCCTTCTGCATTTATATCTACATCTTCAATCCACAATTAAGTGACCGGCAGAGCGTTCAGCGCACCTTCAAGGTATTTCTTTCCCGTTCCACTCTCTAACAGCGCGCGGGAGAAACGAACATACAATTTTTTCGGCGCGCGTTCTGATTTCTCTTATTTTATTGTGATGATAATTTCTCTCTATGTAGGCGGGCCCCAATGAAATATTGTCACACTCTACGGAGAAAGTTGGTGACTGAAATTTGATGAGAAAGTACTGCCGCAACGAAAAACGCTTTTGTTTTAATGATTACCACTCCAATTCATCATATCCGTAGCACTCTCTCCCCTAGGTCGCTGTGATACAAAACGAGTTGGCCTTCTTTGTATTTTTTCGATGTCCTACGTGAATCCTATCTGATGCGAATCCCACAACGCACAGCAATACTTCTGAAGAGATTGGACAAGCGTAATGTAAGTGGTTTCTTAATAGACTTGATGCGTTTTCTAAGTGTTCTGCCAATAAGCCGCAGTCTTTGGTTTGCGTTCCCCCACATCATCATCTATGTGATCGTTACACGTTAAGTTATTCGTAACTGTGGAACCTAAGTACTTAGTTGAATTTGCAGCCTTTAGATTTGTGCGTTTTATCCTGTAACCGAAATTTAGCGTATCCTTTTGCACTCATTTGGATGATTCAACCCTTCTCACTATCTCTAGTCAATTCTCATGTTTCGCACCATACAGATATCTGAAAATAAATGTTGATGTCTTCCCATATAGCTGACAGCTGATGGTACAACTGACGAATCAGATATGAGAAGTTCTCTACTACCTTAATATTTTGATCTCTGTTACACTATAAAGAAAGAAAGAATGAAATCAGGACCGTAATGTATAAAATATGGGAACGTAGTAACATTTTCATCTTTAGTCTACCCGTAACCACATAATGTTGTTGCTGAAGCTTTCTTGCTAAGGCAGGTAGGTTATAAGAGTAACGTCATAGTCAGGGTGTGATCGTAGAAGGGCTTACAATCCTTTATAATTTGTTTCTGTCGCCTTCCGTCGGCGGACAAAAGAAGTAGCTTCCTTCGTCCGACCGGTTACTACACAACGCTGTCAATTTGAAATAACGCAGGCGTTCGAAAATATTCGGAAAACATTAGTAGTTGAGTAAAATCAGCGCGAAGCGAAACTGCCACAGAAATGTTTCACACAGTGAAATAGGAAGCGCTACAAGAAAAGACATTAAGTATACCGAAATTTTAATAACTTAGGAACATTCAGAAACAAAAGCACAGGAATATAGTAAAACGAATAGGTTGCAGACAGTCGGACATCTTACCAAATATTCACGTATGGAATGGAGGACGATGATAAATCTTTCTGGTATACTGTATGCAACTGTTCACTTATAGGTCTCTGATTCCTGCATCAGTCCACGTTAGATAAGAATGTGTAAAGCGAAAGTCCTCACTCACTTTCGTTACTACCACTCAAATGATACACCACAACACACGGTATCTGATGTAAAAGTTCTCTACTATAATAAATGGCGAGATGCAATGCCTTCCGCTCACTGAGAAGCTATTCAGGTTATGACGTACATCGGCTTACTGCAGGCTCTCCAAAGCAAAAGGGCCAGATGCTCCAGCTAGGCGCAACCAACACAGTTACTGCGTTAAAAACAGTCTCGATCGCGTTTTCAGATTATCACTTTCAGTGCTACCATATTCGAAACTACCAATGAGTTGGGGTGGGTTTGAGTATCTCGTAGTTTGCCTAAAGCTTTAAAGCCTGTTCAGTTAGCTCCGGAACTGAATCTTTGCTAGAGAAGCATGTGGTACTATTCCAGAGCGAACTGCATCCTGCAACTGAATGTACGCTGGTTGGAAACTTTCTGCCAGACAAACCGTATGCCAGACGATGAATCAAACCTGGGACCTTTCCTTTTCGTGGGGTAGTCGTCTACCGATCGAGGCATCCAACCCATGTCCAATGAGCTCAGGCCATAATACTTTGAGAAGTGATAATACTCAACGGAACAAGAAAAATAAGTCCAATAAGCAGGGGTCCAGAAAAGCATACTTCCAGAGATTAACACGTCTTTATAGCAAAGGCTGCCCGGCGCTTGGTTGCGGATATTAGAACAGTCGTTGCATTGGCGATCCGTCGAATGTGTAGGCGGGGTATTATGTCTTACACACAGCACTCTTCCTACTGTGGTCTGCAGTCAGTTTGGTGGTTCGAGTAGCGTTGTAGACTACGTTAGTTTTCGTCGTGTTTGTGTGCCTTATTGTACAGTACTGCTAACATTGGCAAGGTGCTTTACCTTCTTCCAAACGCGGATTCACTGGTGTATGTGTTGTTATTGCGCTGTTTGTGCGTGCAAATGGTATAGTACATTTACACTTTCTCTCTTCTACCATTTGTTTGCAATGGAAGCCTACTACTAGACACGTAAAATGGCGGATCTGGTATTTTCCTATGATTTGAGAGGTGGCATGCCTTTACGATGCACGCAGTGACTTGCCCCCTCTCATATTTATATCTTACTCTAATTCGATTTGGGGAAGTATAGCCGAGTATGGTCATTACAAGGCTAGTATTGAGAACTCATAAGATATGAATATTTTTCCTCTCAAATTGCATGCGATGAAAGGTTGCTATTCCTTCACACGCGGACTTCCCGCGCAACGTCTTTCGTCACCCGGGTGGTCCGGTGAGAGGCGGGTTCTGCTGATCTTGAAAGGGTTATGCCGACGGGTGTGAGGGAGCCGAGTGGATGCTGTCCAGACGCCGTCATTGTCATAAGAGCGAGGCCGACACGCCCACAGGGGCCTGAAGGAGTGGCTGGGGCTAGAGACTCCGTTACTACGCAGAAACTTAGTGAAAACACTTTCTGGCGGGCTACTAGCGAGGCGTGGGAATGACTTGTGTTCCCAGGCAGTTTTGGCGGACAAATTACCACGTTTTCTGCAAAATCATAACTGTGATTGGCTTGATCGGGGGATAGCTCCGTGACGTAGCAAAATCGGCGCAGAAATTGGTGTCCAGTATCTCCATTGGTGGAACAGTAGTGCTTCGGCAATTGGAATTTTCCACCGGTTTTCGAGTTACTGATTGGCACGTTTAACCATGGCCGCTGTGGTGGGGGCGGTAATGTTCTGTGTCCGGCTTGTACGGGTACTCTTGGTAGAGTCGGCTCTCGCCTTTCGGTCGGAGTCGGTTACAAGAATGAGCTCTCGCTGCTCTGGACAGCCTGCCTTCCGTTGGATGTCTAATATACCTTCATTGAATTGTTACTGTTTGACGAACATGCCGAAGTTTCGACTTCAAAGTAACTTTTCGAGAACAGTTGGCAATTGAGCGTTCTGCGTACAAGCGGCCTATGTTGTCCGTCTTGAGCAGTTTTGGCTAAGTGATCGGAGTTACTGTGTGACTTCGCTTGTTAAAATCAATCACTGTACCGTCAGTGATTGTGTGCCGAGCCTTCTTCGGCTCCCTCTGAGGCGCATTTGAATTGCTAGGAAGTCTTTAGTCTGGAACAATCAGACGAGGATAATTTATTTCGAGCTACACTCGCGACATTATCATCACCACGACGGGACGTCGAAGCGACCAGCCATCACGTCCGGTATGCCAGATCGTGTCCTTTCAGTTAAGAAGACAGCTTGGTAATGTATGTCCGCTGCACCGGCAAATTAGGGAATTTTGCTATGTGATAATCAGAGCTCAGCAGAGCGCACCTGTTCCCGTCTTTTCTATCGTGGTTCTGTCTTGGGTGTTCCTGTCTGACTTCTCACTACTGTAGCAGCAATTAATGTTGGGTTGGCTGGGTGTTTCTCTTAAGATTTGAGTTGCAAGGATTTGGCTCCACATACCACTTGGTCATAAATGTCGCAAGCTAGTTTACGGACAACTTTCACAGCGTTTATTTGAGTATCCGATTTGAAGTATTGTAAATGTTTCATGTGTTTTTTTATTTTGAGTTTAGTCATCATAAATCAAATTATTATTTTGAACAGAACTTTCATTCTATAGATCGGTAGAGCAACCCTTTCATCTCTCACTACGTCGATGAAGTTTTCTCTTATCAAATTAATTTTTATCAAATTAAATTTTTGCAGGTGCCAAACTCTTTTCTACTCCACTTGCAGGGTCGATTACAGTCAGTTCGTGTTTCTTCTTAATCCATGTGCAACAGCAAAAGTCGGAGTTAGAAAAGGGGGGGGGGGCTTAGAGCATCATTTCCGTATGAAGGTTCTAGAAGAATTTAGTGTTAAAAACACTGCCAGCCCTGGCACCTCGCGGGTTTAGCAGGTGGACATTGCCTGCGAGCCCGTGCCCTCTACGCTGGAAAATATCCACAGCGCAGAGTGTCCTGTGATAGGCTGTTAGGCAAATTTTTCCCGCGTCTAAGTGACACAGTTACCCTTGCGCCTCGGTAGACTGACAGTTCAAAATGTTCAAATGTGTGTGAAATCTTATGGGACTGAACTGCTAAGGTCATCAGTCCCTAAGCTTACACACTACTTCACCTAAATTATCCTAAGGACAAACACACACACACCCACGTCGGAGGGAGGACTCGAACCTCCGCCGGGACCAGCCGCACAGTCCGTGACTCCAGCGCACGAGACCGCTCGGCTAATCCCGCGCGGCCGACTGACAGTGGAAAGCGCCGCACGGTCAGCACGCCTGACATGGAGGAGCGTGTGCTACTTGTGGTGGTAGAAACCTCTGGGACCAGTGTGCGACGACTAACAGCACACAAGGAGTCTCTCACTCTCTTTCTTGGGGGTACTTCGTGGACAGTTGCGTTACCCATATCATCTACAGCGCTTTCAGGCCCTAAGGCCACACAGGATCATCATGGCAGACGGCGTTTCTGCCAATGGCTAATGTAGAAGTGTGCCACAGATATACTGTTCACATGCATGATTCTATTTAGCTATGAGGCAGGGTTCACAACAGATGGTGTTGCGAATTTCCATAACCAGAATGTATGGGCAGATCTAAATCCCCAAGCAGTTCAGCAAAGAGGTTATTACCGCTGATTCTCTATTGACGTATGGCGATACATTAAGAGGGTCATGCGTGTTACGGAAAAGGTCAACTGGAGTGCATTATCTGCACTTTCTCATTAGTGTATTGCGTACCTTGCTGGAGGCTGTGCCACTGAGCAGCGAGTGCAAATGTGGTTCATGCACAATGGCGCACCTGCACACTTTTGTCACAATGTGCGCGAACATCTGACGCAGACATTTCAGGACCGCTGGATTGGGCCACGTGTTCAGTGCATGCCAGCAGGTACAAGAACAGCCGGGTATACTTGAAAGGCTGCATCATTCCTTACGCCGAAGGGTGGGGGGGTCCATTGTCATGAAGGATCGGGCGCCACGTTGAATACCACTTGTAAACACATGTTCATCGCAGGAAGTACGCATTTCCGGAACCATGTTTATGTGACCCTTTTTTTGTGTCGATGAGCACTACCACCTCTAGAAGTATTTAGCACTTTTATGAACACCCTATATAATTTCTTCCAGGAGTGCTGGTCTCGTAAGATACGCAAAAGGATTTCTGTGAAGTTTGAAAGCGGGAGACGAAGTAATGGCGGAAATAGGGCTGTGAGGGCAGGTCGTGAATCGTGCTTGGATAGCTTAGTCATTATGACACTTGCCCGTGAAGGGCAAACGTCCCAGTTTCGAGTCATGTCCGGCACACAGTTTTAATCGGAAATGAAGTTTAGAGTGGTGCTATTACTAGAATAGATATGGAGCAATGTAGTCTGAAGTTTCCTCCACCAATAGTACTTTTCTTGACAGCGCTTGGCAAAAGTCATTCAGGAGTGCACGAGATCTTCGCTGGTGAATGTTTATTCTTTGTCGCTGCTTCTGGCCCACAGTAGCGTTCTTGCACGTCACTTTGTGGCTAAGAGGAGGATAACAGTACTTGGACCCCTTCTCATATTCGTCCGATTTGTATCCACTGGACCTCTTCAAACTCAGGTTTCTCCACATGGGAGAGCACTTTGGGGACGTTGAGTCGATTCAACGAAAGTGATGGCGATTCTGGACACATATCTAGTCAGGGCTATATGTATCCCATCAAATGAATGAATGAGTAATGAAATGATTGAACTTATATCTTTCGAAAGATAATTGTTCAGAAGTGGGATACATCACCACAAGTTCAAAATGGTTCAAATGGCTCTAAGCACTATGGGATTAAATATCCGATGCCATTAGTCCCCCAGACTTAGAACTATTTACCTAACTAACCTACGGACATCACACACATCCATGCCCGACGCAGGATTCGAACCTGCGACCGTAGCAGCAGCGCGGTTCCGGACTGAAGCGCCTAGAACCACTCGGCCACAGCGATCGGCTCCACAAGTTAAGCAGCAGCACATTATAGAAAAGGAATAATTAGAATTTGTGACTTCATTGGGGAGCAGAAAAGGTTGGTGACGTCGGATCGTGCTAATATGGAATATAATGAACTATATGAATTGCGTATCACAAAAGCAGTAATCGGACTTCGTCATGAGAAAATCTGATAGCAAGGTTCGACTTATAGAAACGACAACATGCGATGATGGCGCGAAATCGAAACGTCACCAAATCAATCGCTTCCCAACATCGTTATCTACGTGAAAGACAAGCAAATTCTGAAATCATTCGTAAAGATATCTCAGCAAATACCTTCTAAATAAAAGCATAAGTGAACTTAATAACATCATTATTATTAATACTAAAGTCACAAGTAACAAGGAAATGTGTTTTTAAATGAAGATCGTTGCGAGACAAAAGGCAATAATGAGGAGACTTTGGTTCAAAATGGCTCTGAGCACTATGGGACTTAACATCTGAGGTCATCAGTCCCCTAGAACTTAGAACTACTTAAACGTAACTAACCTACGGACATCACACACATCCATGCCCGAGGCAGGATTCGAACCTGCGCCCGTAGCGGTCGCGCAGTTCAGACATTTGGTGCCTTCATCTTTTTTACATAACTGAAAAGCGACATTGCTTAAACGACTGCTAAATATTAGTAGAAATACTGAGTATAATTTGACCTCTGACACACTGACTGATTAATTATATTACAGAGCTTTTGCTCGAGTGCTGAAGAGCCTTTACCTTCACTGATGGCAGTATATGCCAAATGTTGTAAATCAATAGGATAATTATTTGTGTAAATGCCATTTTGTATTTAATTTAGAGGTAATCTCGGAAGTTTGAGCTTACCATGTATTAGGTTTCAGTGGTTTTTCTAAAATCAGAGGGAGAGTATGGGGCTATTAAACACTGTAAACACATCGCTGACCGTACCACAAACACACGTTCTGGTATTTAGTATGCAGTGTTCATGTGCAGTGGACTGGCACACCTTGCAGCAAATTACGACAGGCACTTAGATCCTAGACAAGATTCTGTGCTGCCCACGTTATGTCCCGCGACGTGGGTTCACAGCGGAGAGACGGTGCGCCAGACACCGTCGAGGTCGTGCTCGATATCGACCTGGCCGCAGAGACAGCCGCCACGTCCAGCTCCAGGGACACGAACACGGCGCGCCGCGCCTGGAGCCTCCAGCACTTTTGGCAAGGTGTCAAATTCTCTCCGGGACGCCTCGCGCCACACACAGCTATCCAGTATCGACCTATCCATGCAGGCCCAGGACAAAACAGGCAGCTGATGCCTGTGCCTATTCCTTATCGGAAGTCGATCATATATTGACACTTTAACAATTATAACATCTGAAATTAATGGCCTCTGATTTCAACTGCTTTCTGGGGGGGGGGGGACGGCGGGAGGGGGGGGGGGGGGGGGGCAGTTACAGACGAATGACAAACCTCATACATATTCAACACATACGTAAAAAGGACGAAAGGAAAAAAGTACTCAACCTATCGAGGAGGAAGCGTAACAAATTCATTCTGTTGATTATATGGGAAAATTATAAAGGCGAGAATTGGATCACAGATAATGGACGAAGAACAAAATTGGTTCCTAGTCGGATGACCATCTGCAGACAATATGAAACTTCCTGGCAGATAAAAACTGTGTGCCGGACCGAGACTCGAACTCGGGACCTTTGCCTTTCGCGGGCTAGTGCTCTGCCAACTGAGCTACCCAAGCACGACTCCCGCCCCGTCCTCACAGCCTTACTTCTGCCAGTACCTCGTCTCCTACCTTCCAAACAGACAATATGTTTTGCCTAGAACATCTAGTGGAAGAAAAGAAACTGACGAGGAATTTTGAGACGAGTACCGTTTTCATTGAAATTAAGGAAGCTTATGACGGCTTTCCGCTCAGTAAATTGTGGACTGCAATGTCAGAGAATGGAGTGAGCCGTTTATAGGCTGAATTAATTATACAGTGGCAGAACTTGTAGAATTAAATTAAGTGCAAAAATATCTCGAGAGATTCCAGTGACCAAAAAGTTACGAAAAGGATGCGCGTTAATTTAAAACCAACTTCCTGACGTAGGATGGATGTCTCTATAAATCACGAAAAGGCCTTCTTGACATTTTGCTGATGACCATGTCATTTTTAAAGCGAATGAAGATGAAATGAACCACGTGGTTAGAAAGTTGCACAGATAACATAAGAATTGGATTCAACCATTTACTTAGAGGAAACGAAATATTTGTATCTAAAGGAGCGAGTCAAGACTTGGCATAAGGTCTGTGGACTCTTACAAATATTCGTGAGTCATTAACAACAAAATGAATCCATAAAAGGAAAATTAAGATCCACACTGGCCAAGGTAGACAAGCAATCAAACACGCTTCTGTCTATAGCCTTTCCGGATTTTGAAAAGAAGTTTCATTCAGGTAACCACCCAGGTGTTCCACATGCCTTTGCTGAGCAAGGGTTGGAAGTGGCCTATATTATGTTTCTTTGACTTCTGCAGCCGTTGTTAGTTTCAGGGAACCATCTCAAGAGTTTTGAATAGGCAGAGGAGTGAAACAAGGTGACCTCATGTCTCCAAAGCTGTTCCCTGTCGGCATGGTAACGACAATATCAAAATCGAACTGAGAAGAAAAAGGAATTAGAATCGGTTGCAAGAGACTCAACAAGCTGAGATTTCCAGATGGCATTGTACAAATGACAAATGCTTTTGGAGAAGTGTGGAAGACGGCCTCTGAGCTCTCCTCGAATGTCAGGCATTTTCAATAAACATAAACCTACGCAAAACTTAAGTTATCTCTAACGAATGTAGCACGGTAGGAAACGTACCACTCAAACACGCACTACTGGACACAGCCATCGAATACACACACACACACACACACACACACACATCAAAAAAATATTTGCATCACCCCGGTACCCAGAACTCCTGAAGATAGATGTTGACTGTGGATATTCCTCTGACTGTTCAGAGGTGTCACTAAACCCGCCCAAAGATGTAAACAACCATGCATGAGCAGCGCCTGTTAGACGAAGGGGGTCCGACAGCCGGTCACTTCTATTCATTCCACTAGGAAGGAGGTACACGACTTGCGTTGTCTGTAGTTCAACCATCCCTAGACGGTCAACACCGCGGTTCGATCGCGTCCGCATTGTTACTTTCTGCCAGGAAGGACTCTCAACAAGGGAATTGTCCATGCGTCTTGGAGTGAACCAAAGCGATGTTGTTCGGACATGGAGGAGATACAGAGAGACAGGAACTGTCAATGACATGCCTCGCTCAGGTTACCCAAGGGCTACTACTGCGGTGGATGACCGCTACCTGCAGATTATGGCTCTGAGGAACCCTGACAGCAACTCCATCATGTTGAATAATGCTTT
Organism: Schistocerca americana; assembly: GCF_021461395.2. Classification (NCBI taxonomy): domain Eukaryota; kingdom Metazoa; phylum Arthropoda; class Insecta; order Orthoptera; family Acrididae; genus Schistocerca; species Schistocerca americana. The sequence continues at coordinate 153,172,863 of NC_060126.1, read as the reverse complement.
TCGCGCAGCCACAGGACGTCGTGTTACGACTCAAACTGTGCGCAATAGGCTGCATGATGAGAAACTTCACTCCCGACGTCCATGATGAGGTCAATCTTTGCAACGACACTACCATCAGCGCGGTAAAGATGGGCTCAAAAACATGCCGACTGAACAGCTCAGGATTGGCATCAAGTTCTCTCCACCGATATGTGTCGCATATGCCTTCAACCACACAATCGTCGGAAACGTGTTTGGAGGCAACCCGGTGAGGCTGAACGCCTTAGACACACTGTTCAGCGAGTGGAGCAAGGTGGAGGTTACCTTCTGTTTTGGGGTGGCATTATGTGGGGCCGACGTACGCCGCTGGTGGTCATGGAAGGCGCCGTAACAGCTGTACGATACGTAAATGCCATCCTCCGGCCGATGGCGCAACCATATCGGCAGCGTATTGGCAAGACATTCATCTTCATGGACGACAATTCGCGCCCCCATCGTGCACATCTTGTGAATGACTTCATTCAGGATAACGACATCGCTCTACAAGGGTAGGCAGCATGTTCTCCAGACATGGACCCTATCGAACATGCCTGGGGTAGATTCAAAAGGGCTTTTTATGGACGACGTGACCCAGCAACCACTCTGAGGGATCTACGCCGAATCGCCGTTGAGATGTGGGACAATCTGGACCAAAAGTGCTTTGATGAACTTGTGGATAGTATGCCACGACGAATACAGACATGCATCAATGCAAGAGAACGTGCTACAGGGTATTAATTTCGTGTCAGTATGATAGACTCAGTGTGAAGGAAAAATTTATAGATGTTAGATTTTTTCCTTTAGTTACATGAGAATAATTTGATATGTAACGATACATCAATCTTTGATTTAATACATTTGTGCTAACGAGGAATTTTTATGCATTTTTCTTTTACATCCGGAAGCACGGATGTGTATTATCAAGGCAAGTGAAATCCTATACGTATCTTAACTATTAAATAGGAATATTACAAAGACTTTTACGTTTTTTTTTCGGGTCGATTTGGCAGAGAACACTTTTGAAGATGATAAACGTTTCACGAGTTCGATAACTTAATTGGTTTTCAGTGCTGAAGCCGTGACATTCACAGCTTTTATATTACAGTATTGACAACTCGGGGTGATAGGCAACAGTCATTTGATGGAACGTCTGTTAGAAGAACTTAGCTTTTGTCTTGATCGCTAATGCAGCCATAAATGTACGCATGAAGCGCGCTAATAAGGACTGTATTGACTTGCTTTATGTGTCTAGCTTCAAGTATCGACATCATCTACTAACGCTGTTGGCAAGGACGGTGATGTCCCGGCGCTTTAGGTAACATCGGTAACTCTTCCCATTTTCTGACGTTTAAGTAGAGACATGTACCGAAAAATATTTATCTAGATGGACGGACGGTTTGAACCCCTGTCGTCCTAAATGCGTGTCGGACGACACCTTGGTTTGTAGTACGTAAGTATTTCAGGATTCTAAGAACGCATTCTGCTACGGAAAGTCAAGTGGGGGCCCCTCTCGGGCAAGAATCATCGTGTTAGCTGTTAGCATGACTCACAGGCCGCTTGTATTGTTCCTGCCTCTACTGTGTACACAAAATAGTTGGAACTGTTTCCCATGTACCTCGGCACCAGCGATAAGGAGCCGCGTTTCCCACGGACAGTGAGGCGTCTCTCGCCGCCGACTGACAGCGAACATGTGTCCAACAAGGCTGACTATGTTTGCGGCTTCCACCGCACAGCGCTACAGTTGGCGAGGATTCTCTCAGTTCAAAGCGTACCCTGGACTTCAAACTGTCTTAAGGTGCGCTCACTCTACGCCAGATTTGCCTCCCGAAACAATTGTGGGAGGCTGTTTCACAAGTCTGATGTTTCGCTCATCATTTAGGGCCCTTTTATACGAGCAACTTTCTTACCTCTTTCTTATGGCCAGTGAGTCTACTACATCGCCCCTGAGGATTTCTCCCGTGCTGTGTGTCTCCTGTAGCAAAATGGTCGGTGTCAAAATTGTCTCTTTCGAAAGAGCTGTCTTCTATGTAGTTTGGCACCTGATAGGTGAAAATAATATTTTGAGTGATCACACTTTTGTCAAAAAAATCGTAATGTAGTAACAATTAAAGAACTAGCAACGAGAATGCAGTTTATTAATGGTCAAAGCAAATTTCGTAGTAGACGTCTTGACCACGTTCTTACGGTAAATCCTCAACGCTACTGAGAAATGAAAAGAAAAAAGTGTCGACCAAAAATTTCAAAACATTTGCTCGAGAAAATATACGGCGCGTGTCAGGAGCAAAAGGTATATATAGTTTCAAATGAACACTCCGCCGTTTGTATTGTTCTTTATTTAATTACGACCCAGTTTTCGACCTTTTATGCCATTTTCCAGTGACTGAGTTTATGTCATTTTTACAAACTGCAGCACATCAAGCTCAAATTTGGCCATAGATTAAGAAAAATATTGACTTCCCACGAAATGCCAGATATAAAACAATCATCATCTAAAAAGATCAGTAAATAATAGTGGGAGCACGTCTAATTCTTCTTTGATATATAAAAGATGAATACATGTCCATGAGTCGTAATGCTTTAAGGGGTGACAGTATCAGTGATTCTGAAAAAAGAAAATAAATAAATAAGCAAACATATAGGCATATACTCTGCTTCGGATGGTTTCCGAGATAGAACCGATTTAATACTACTTTCGTACGCTTTCCGTTATTAACACGGGCACCGCACCCTCCAGTGAAAATGTGTCTTGGTAAGAATTAAATTACATTAAGTTTCTTACAAAGAAGGTCCAAATTTATTTCTTCTCTTGGACTAATAGTTTCTGTGGTGTCACCGCCAGACACCACACTTGCTAGGTGGTAGCCTTTAAATCGGCCGCGGTCCATTAGTATACGTCGGACCCGCGTGTCGCCACTGTCAGTGATAGCAGACCGAGCGCCACCACATGGCAGGTCTCGAGAGACTTACTAGCACTCGCCCCAGTTGTACGGACGACTTAGCTGGCGATGCAACACTGACGAAGCCTCGTTTATTTGCAGAGAAGATAGAATAGCCTTCAGCTAAGTCAATGGCTACGACCTAGCAAGGCGCCATAGCAATTGATAGTTATCGTATGAAGCATGTCTCCTCAAGAACGATGTATACAAATGATGGATTAAAGTTAAGTATTCCAGCAGCTACGTACTTTTCTTTATAGCATTCATTCCGTATCCTGTTTCAGACCTCACGCCAGCCTGCTTGAGTTTAACACGTGCATTTCGGCCTTCTCTAGCTATACAACAGTTTCCGTGAAGAGAGCAGGAGCAGCGAGGTGTCTGTGATTTCTGGATCACCTCGAGTGAGGGTGTCCGCACGTTCCAACATTGCAGGAGTCACAGTTGTGTGCAGCCGGCAAGCAGGAGATCGGACAGATTTGCGCGGACTTCTTGTGATGATGACAGACGCTTCGCCCGACGACTCACCGTGCTTTTATTCACTGCCCGATCTTCATATACATCTACGGTGCTCTTGTTTTCCGCCAAAAGAAACTCAATGTCAGCTCTGCTTGGAATGCATCTCCCTTACAGACGCCATTTTGAGGGCGAAGTATAGCGCCACCACTTATCGGAACTTCATGAAGCTATAGGGGCTAAAGCGGGAATATTCCACGATGTCCCACAACAAATTCAGAATTTTGCAACCGAACCTGGACGAGAAAAAGAATGTGTTGCAATACTTATTGAGCGCTCCACGTACATGAAATATGTTCTGTCTCGGAAACCATCTGGAATATGGCATATATTAATATAAAGGTTTTTTGTTCAAAGTCGCTAATACGGTCATCCCTGAAAGCATGTACTTGCCACCTGACACAGCCTGTATACTCACGAACACGTCAAACACTATGTAGAAAAGAGTAAACGAAACCTTTCTACATCTTTTGTATCTTGTTTTATTTCTAAGTGTCATCAAAGAAAATCATTTGTCTCGTGAAGTTTATCTGACTTTCTACGTTGAAACCATTTTCATTAAAAATAGTTATCTATTAACAATTTTATTTTGGGAACTAGTTGACGTCGTAAAAGGTGAATGCCTTTTTGCCTACAAATATTTCATCTCTCTAGTAGGAGAACAGTTGCAGCAAAAGTGGTAGAACCTCGTGCAACCTATGCTGTGTGTCACGAAAGTAAAACAAACAATAAAACAGAGACAAAAAAAAAAATCACAAAAACCTTTGCTATCTCATGACTCAGTAAGGTGAGAATAAGTTTACTTCCATGCTGGCGGACGATGCCACACTCCCTCTTTCTGAGCACGCGCCATCCAACGTACTCAATATTTTACGACTCTACACTCGGCACAGTTGATCGTTGACGTCACTTCTCCACTCGCGAGGTGGTTGGTGCTTGATTACAAGCAACCACGTGTTGCCCAGCCATAACAAGTAGTCGGTTTTGGCCTGAAAGCAGACAGTGTAAAACCGGCTTGACACAGAGCGAAACATTGCTCGAAACAGATGCGAAAAGGGTGTGTCGTCAATTTGGGGGAGAGAACCACATCAGCGCACTCCGCGTCAGCTCCGGCTGCTCCAGCCGCCTTCCCTCTCATGACGAAAAAGAAAACGGAACGCAGTAGCCTCTGGTGCAGTAAGGAAATATTCCGTCGGCAATGCCAACATGGGAATCAGTTTATGAGCGAAACTGCAGTGGAATCCATAGAGCATACCATCAGGAACTTTATCTGTATGACTGGAGAACGTTCTGTTTGTCTTGCATCACTCATCCACCAGAAAGTCGGAGAGAAATACAAGAAAGTGAGAGAAGCAGTAAGTCTTTGACAGGGGCTGACTGTGACATTGTGATCACTGCAGCAAATGATTCACACACAAGTTTACAGTATCTGTTTATAATATCAACCTCACGCATGCCCTTGAAGATCTATCCAAATATCACAATACAAACCAGCTTAAACCATTCATTTGAGAAACAAGGAAACCACTCGCAAGTTGAAAATAGTATGGTCGGGGGTTGAGCTGCAACACTTCAAAATACGTAGGAATGACACTTGATAGATCTCTCACTTTCAAAAAGCACTGCATGAAATGCAAGTCTAAAGTCTCTACCAGGAACAATCTCCTATGGAAACTGGCCGGATCACAGTGGGGTGGTCAACCTGAATCAATACGAACATCTGCAATGTCACTATGTTATTCTGCGGGAGTGTATGGCTGTCCTGTCTGGTGTAATTCAACTCATGCCAAACAGGCGGATGTAGCTCTGAAAGAAACCTGCAGAATTTCAACAGGTTGATTGAAACCCACTCCAGTCGAATGGTTTTACCACATCGCAGGAATAGCACCACCACTTGTTAGAAGAGAGGTAGCTGCAAACAAGGAAAGAACGGCAGTGGAACAGTAAATTACCCATCCTCTGTATGGGCATGAACCGCATCCGCAACGACTGAAGTCAAGGAAGAGTTTCTTAGGACATCAAAGGAACTTAGAACCACTGCTGAAAAAAGCTAGGTTTCAACTATGGAGGGCTACGACCTACCTTCCCCCTGGCTGGAAAAGAGTTGTTGAAGCTTTACCTCCAGGCCATGACAGGGAATGGACAACTTGGAAGTCCCTGATTAGGCTGAGATCCGGAGTTGGAAGATCAAAAGTTAGCCTGCCAAAATGGGGTTCACTGATCCAAATGATATTGGGTCTGACTGTGGAGAAGAGCAGACAGTCCGTCACATGCTTCGGTGTCGATTGTGTCCAGTCTCCTGTACAGAAGATGACCTTCAACAAGCAACAGAAAAAGCACTGGAAGTGGCCAAGTTTTGGTCAAAAGTAATTAAATCGTAACTTTGTAAAATGTATGTACATGTACGTGTATGTTTCAGACACGAGAATAAAAAATTTCAAGGAATACTGTATCAAGAATTATCCCAGCAGTTTGTGATGCGTTGCGTAGTGAAAGTGTGAAACCTACTGAAATTCATTGACGAATGAAGGTTCAGTACAGTGATGCATATTTGTCACAGCAGCAAGTCTACGAATGAAGTAGGAAGTTCGCAAATAGTGTGGCTTCAGTGGAAGATGCTCCTTGTCCAGGTCAGGCACAACGAGTTGTGACTCCACAGAACATTGCAGCAGTTAAAGCCATAGTGAAGGAAAACCGCAGAGTGACACTGAGTGATATTGGAGCATGTTTACAAATTAGTCATGGGTCAGCACACCACATTGTGCGTGATGTGCTCCAGTTGTGTCTGCAAGATGGGTGCCACGGCAGCTGACTCCTGAAATGAGAGGACGTGTTGATGCTTGTGAAGAAATTCGTCGGTGCTTTGAACTAGAAGGTGATGGCTTCCTTGCAAGAATCGTTACTGGGGCCGAAACCTGGGTTCACTTCCACCAACCTGCATTTTGAGTGTCTTGCTCATCGACCATACTCACCAGACCTTGCCCCCAAGTGATTTCTATACGTTTAGACCACTCAAATACGGAATGGGAGGAAAGACGTTCCGTTGTGATGAAGAGGTACGCCACGCGGTGCACGAGTGGTTGCGCGGACTACCAAAACAATTTCTTTCTAAAAGAATTTATGCACTTTGTAAGCGTTGGAGGACTTCCATTGAGTGTGGGGGAGACTATGTTGAAAAGTGATACTGTTTTGTACCACTTCTACACAACAAATAATATTTAAAAAAATATGTAAGGTTTTTGTTTGACTCACCCTCGTAGATGAGTGCTTTTCTCCTGCTTCTGCGAACCAGCAGAAGAGAGGCACAATGTTTCGCGCCCAAAATTCAGGGCCTGAATCTCCACGAAAGCCTCGTGCAAGCCGTATTACAGTGGGGACCACATTCGCACCACATGAGGCTTGCCTTGCAAAAGTGTTGCGGGAGTGAGAGTCTTGTCGTCTAAACGCAGCTTTAAATTCAGTTCAGTATGAAACCGTCCAAACGTGAAGTCTATCCGTATCCTTCCCATAGCTTTTAGATAATCCGTTATCTGTTGTTTTTCCACCTCTTTCATTAGTTCTTCATGAGAGCTGGAGGGGCTATTTTAGACCATCAGCGAGGTATCCCAATAGGCTGGTAGTATGGCAGAGGGGTTCTTAATCGGGCTTATTTGGGAAGGTAGTTCCATTTGCGGCATTCGACAGAAGACGCAAATCTGCCAAAAATCTTGGTTTCAACTGAGGGTTTCGATCCAGATCAATCTTTAATCAGCTGTCGATTTAAATAACTGCGATGCGACGAGGGCGAACGCGAGAAGGAACCAAGAAATGAACTGCAAAACGTGGGACGAACTTCCGAAATCTGTCTTTTAAATACCAAGCAGCAGCACACAGAAGCTGTACAAAATGGCACGGACGTGCGAAATTTCTAGAAGGCAACCAATTACGATACCTGCTCCTATTGGCAGAAATCTGGAAGTGTATCGTACGAGTGTTAGACTGCATGCAGAATTAGTGACCTATTCTAGGATGCTGTTCGAGTGTTTGTCATCAATATTAGGCGTGCCTTCTAGAAGGCGCCGAAGAAATTGAGACACATGCTATAAGGGTCGAAACATGCCGCAAACTCTAAAAACGTATTGCTTTTCTTCAGTTTCAACATTTCGTTGACACGGGACAGCAACTTTATTTAAATTCCTTACAGCTGGAGCAACTGTTGACACAATTAATAAACGCTTTAAGGAACTTATTGCTTTCAGAGCGATAATATTTATTGCTGGAGAACTATACTATCTGATCAAAAGTATGCGGACATCTCTGCGTAATGAGGAATTGACCACTAGATGTCACGAAAAGCGGACCCGCTAATATTAAAGATGGCGAGGAATAGTGTCAGCAGAATGGGTCGGCCAGGAGAGCTCAGTGATTTCGAGGTAGTCTTTGCACCTCGCCTCAGTAGCATATCCGCCAGGGGCATTTCAACCCTTCTAAAACCACCCAAGTCGAGTGTTGGTGATGTGATCAGGACCTTGCAAACCTGATGCACTGATGAACAGGGACAATCGAGCATTTCGGAAGGTGGAATAGCACGTCACTGGCGGAAGAAGTCACTCGTGAGCTCCAAAGAGTTACTAGCAGTTCAGCTAGCACAGTAACTGTGTAAAAGGAGTTAAGATGTATGGTGTACAATGGTGGATGAGCTCATCGTGAGCTACATGTTTCTGTAGTCAACGTTAAGTGGCGCTTGAGGTGGTCTAAAGAGGCACGCCACTGGACGGTGGATGACTGGAAACCAGTGATCCATCACGCTTTATTCAACCTGTGGGAAATTACTTCCCGAGGAATAAACTGACATTTTCTGAGGGATAAACACTAAATGATTCAGGTCTATTTCAATTACGAAAGTAAATTATTTTCAAGAAGATCATTACTATTATCACAATTTGGTAAAACTCTAATACTGATTACATAACTTGAATGCCAGCCAAGTTGAAAAGCTGTAAGTTATCAACAATTACTTTTTCTCAATTAGCAGCACTAATGGAGTGGAGATTACAGGTTCCTCAAATAGTCCACCTGCTACATACACATGTTGTGCTTTGTCCTGTACATCACTGATGATAAAAGCGAGACATGTACGTAGCAAATGTTAAATATCTCAAGAAAATGTCTTCCCCAAGTTGTTCAGTAACTACGTAAGGGCTACTATGGTGCTGTACACATTATTATTATTTCTTTACTTTCTCAGACGTTAAGTCTGGTTAAAAACGGAAAGTGACGCGGACCTTGATCAAGCGTCACTTCCTTTTAACTGTATGGTATGTGTTATATTGCATTTAGGAACTTTCGGGTAATTGAACATGTATCAATAATTACAGATTTCTGTAGTTGTATATATAGGTTTGGATGTAGCTGTATTGCATTGATGTACTGGTGGATATTGTGTGGTAGGACTCCTGTAGTTGATAGTATAATTGGTATAATGTCAACTTTATCCTGATGCCACATGTCCTTGACTTCCTCAGCCAGTTGGATGTATTTTTCAATTTTTTCTCCTGTTTTCTTTTGTATATTTGTTGTACTGGGTATGGATATTTCGATTAGTTGTGTTAATTTCTTCTTTTTATTGGTGAGTATGATGTCAGGCTTGTTATGTGGTGTTGTTTTATCTGTTATAACGGTTCTGTTCCAGTATAATTTGAATTCATCATTCTCCAGTACACTTTGTGGTGCATACTTGTATGTGGGAACATGTTGTTTTATAAGTTTATGTTGTATGGCAAGTTGTTGATGTATTATTTTTGCTACATTGTCATGTTATTATTATTATTATTATTATTAGTGACTGTGATCAGACTCAAAGAATTAAAAGCCCTAAGTCTTCCAATTTAAACCATTCAGAAGTGATTTATGAACAGTAAGTATAGTGCACACATCTTAACCTGGTTAATTTTAAATGGGGTTGCAGCAGGTCAATCAAGTGCCGCAATGGAGAGGAGTAATGTAGAGGAAGTATGTTTTATTCGAAGAGTCTACCCTTACTGTGGATAGTTAGCTTCCTTATCAGAGGAGGAGTTGTGGGTAGCACTTGTGATGCATCACTAATTCCTTCGTCATTCATTTTAAAACACACACACACACACACACACACACACACACACACACACATTAAATATCATTCATCTTTCATTTTAAAATTGAAAGTGTTCCAAGAAAAGTGTTTCCTTCTACTGTTAAGTTAGGTGCGAAAGTTGGTGATAATGTGGGGGAGCGAGGGAAGGCAACAGACGACAGGGAGGGGGGAAGAGGTCAGGGGGTGCTACTTAATGTCCAATTGACTGAGGGGAATGGTCTAAGGTGGGGAACCACAGATCTACGACCTTCGGCAATTTGATGGATGGGCTTGGCCGTGGCCTTGACGAATGCCTCGAGAACGTTAGCTGCCCTCACGTATCGTGTAAACAGGAGGTTGTGTTGCGGTGTGGAGAGGTTTATCATGGTATGGGTGTGGTCCCCTTACGGTTTAGGAAAACGCTAAATGCGGAAGGATACGGACACTTTTTGCACCATTGTGTGCTGCTTGAGATAGAGCTTTGGGACCATGACTGACTACCACCATAACAATGCATGCTGCCATGAAACACCATCTGTTACGCAAGGGTTTGGGGACACTAACATTCCTTAAAAGGACAGGGCTGCCCCGAAACCCTTCCTGAATAATATGAACCATCTCTGGGATGAATTAGAATTTCACCTTCGCTCCAGACCACAGTGTCCACCATCACTATCCTATCTGATTTCGGCTGCTGAACGATGGGCTGTTATTCATCCACAGACATTGGAACACCTCACTAAATGTTTTGCAAGTAGAGTTCAATTTTTCATGGAGGTGAAGGGTCGACACACCTTATGTTAATGTAGGAATCCGGAGTCTTTTCATCACATTGTTTACATGCCCAAAATCTGTGATGGATAATATTAACCTCATTTTCCTTTTCTGAGCGTAACGCCTCCTCTATTGCAACAGCATATTTACGCGGGTTTTCAGACAAAAGAGGACAGTATTTAGTTTGTGAGAAAATTTCGCGTTCTCTCTCTCTCTCTCTCTCTCTCTCTCTCTACACGTGCGCATTTGTGTGTGTGTGTGTGTGTGTGTGTGTGTGTGTGTGTGTGTGTGTGTGTAACATTCGTTTTGATGTTTTAAGTTATTTTGTTTGCATGTTTGCAGGAACAAGGCCGCACTGTATACAGTGTACAGATTATTATGAAACTCGGCCCGTAAGTAATTTAGTGAATTTCAGCATTATATCACGACTTACGATGATGCTCCACCATCTCAAGCACAAGATTTTGAATGCACTGAATTGCTTTGAAAACTGTATGTTTTTAGAAGTTCTCTCTGCCATTTTGATTTTGGGTTCAGATCTCTAAGTAGCTGTCATTATACAGTGATCACTGCCCGACTTTTAGAGGAGTAAGGACTCAGCAGTGGACTTTTCATACTCGAGAACTCTTTTCTGTAGGATAAATCAAGGTTTTACACAATACTCTGCGGTTCCGACTTTCGTTTTTTGTTTTTATCATCTGATGTGATAGCCAGCGAACATACACTCTGCGATAGTTTACAGATTGGTGGACGACTGCAATCGCTGAACCGTGGCTAACAGTCATGTGCGATACCATCACCGAATCATTCACTCAGCAGTCTCAATGTTCCTGTTCGCTGAAGGCAATACGATCGCTCTTTGGTGTAAATGTTTCGTTGATTGTGACATTACACACAATACTGCAGCAAAAGTCTACGAACAATCTTCGCAGCTTTAGATCACTGAGAGTACATGAAACTAATCTCTTACCCATTTCGTTCTTGGTGAGTATGGACCAGGGGACACTCAAAATAAAATGCTCTGAAATCACAGTGATTATAGTTATTCACTGAACTAACAAGGATAACGCACAATAACAATGAGACTAAGGTACATGATCATTAAATTAGTGCTCCCAAGATATGAAGCAGGGAAAGATTGCCTTTACCTGTTTTCATGTGCCGGCCGGAGTTGGCCGAGCGGTTCTAGGCGCTTCAGTCTGGAACCGCGCGACCGCTACGGTCGCAGGTTCGAATCCTGCCTCGGGCATGGATGTGTGTAATGTCCTTAGGTTAGTTAGGTTTAAGTAGTTCTAAGTCTAGGGGACTGAAGACCTCAGATGTTAAGTCCCATAGTGCTCAAAGCCATTTGAACCATTTGTTTTCATGTACCGGTTTGTTTACTTAGAAACACAAGGAAGTAATGTATGTGTTAACAAAAATGTAGTAGTAACATCGAAAAAAAAAGACCGTATGAAGTGAATATGCAACAGTGTACTAAAACCATTCAAGGATGCAAATGTTCACAACACAGCGAAAACCCGTTCATGGTAATGAAAAAAGCGATACTCCAGAATGAATTCTGTCGTATATCGACAGTTCATGAAGTTACATTAAAAACTGTTGCCGACCAATCAAACGCACGCAGCACAATTTCAGTGGAGTGCCTTTTCATAAAGTCGATACAATAGCTTCGCACGCGTGGGCGGTGCGTTTGATACATTTGGTGCTGTGCGAATCCGCGTCTGCTCTGTTGTTTTTGTGTAGTTTCCGTACGCACTGTTTGGTAGCAAGGTGGGGAACACACGCTTTAATGACGCTGGCTACTGCCTCAAAGCCCACGGAAACATTTCCGGGTAAAAACAGCGATCGTTTTTAAGCAGCGACCATACGGTACACACACTGCATTATTCCAGTGAGAAAAATAGAGAGTGCTTAACAACGCTAAATCGCTCATAATGACTACCTTTACAACAGAGCCTGAAATTATAACTTCTTTCGTTCTTTAATTTCCTACCTAGGGTCACCAGGGAACTATTGACCAACACTAATTAAGCCCAGTTGCTTCAATGGGCGGAAGGTTAGAGCTGTGGAAAAGGGAGGCTCGGCAATCGCGCATGGACACAGGAAACAGTCACAGCATTCGTCTCAAGTGGTTTGGTGCGTGCAAGGGAAACCTAAATCAGGAGGGCCGGACGAGAATTCTAACCTGCCATTTGCACGCCCGAGTGAAGCGTCTGTACCATTGTACCACTTTGCTACGCAAATTGCTTCGACTTCTGCAACGGTTTCCGCGAATGAAGCTCACACGGCATACTGAATAGTAGGGCTCAAAGGACATGTACAGATTTGAATAGGTAATCATTTGTTACTTGTCATATACCTAACTTGTGGTATTAAATTAATTGAATTCATGCGTTTCATTCTTGGTGTTGCAATTTCCACAAACGATAGTGTATATCATACAAAACATATTTGTCAATTGTTATCTGACTTCGGACTTGAAATTAAAAGATTCTCGAAAGTCTTGGAATCCCTGAGATCAATATCTTGCTGATATCAATGTCGATAACAGATAAAAATGGCCAGTATCCTCGATTCCTGGAAGGGATAAACTGTCTATAAAGATAATGAGTTTGCGTGGCCATCTTCTGCAGGAAGCACAGAAATATTTGTTTTGTAAATAATAACCGCTTTTTCTTGTTGCACTGTACTTCAGTTCTCCCACATGCCGTTTCGCCTTTCTCACTTTAAGGCGTCATCAGTGGGACCTAGAATGATACAGTTTTCTTTTGATATGTCTTATTTGTAGATTATAAAGCAGTTCGCGTCTCGTTTTTTATGTAAGGCGAAGAACTATAAGTTACCACTTACTTACTTAGAAAACGAGACGAGAACTTCTTTATAACCTACAAATAACACACATCAAAACAAAACTGGATCGTTCTAGATTCCACAGATGACGCCTTAAAGTGGGAAAGGCGAAACGTTCCTGGGTGAAATGAAATACAGTGCAGCAAATATCTCTATAACATAATTAAGTTTGGAAAGAACCCACTGTACATGAGCCCTACTCGGACATGGTCAATTTTTTGCCGTTCCCTCGTAATTATTTTTCTCCGGAGGCGGCGACGATCGTAACAGAAATTGAGAACTCACTGTGCAGAGTGAACGGGCCGGCTATCGTTGACAGTCAGTAGATGGCAACACATTTCTCGTGAATTTCAACTGTGACTAACATTATTATGAAATCTCTTAATGTAACGGAAATATTCACCTGAAATTCCCAAAACTATAAATATAATAGTCCATCCAAGAAGCAGAAGTAACAGATTTTGGAGTTTCTGTCCTCATATCATTCGCGAAAGGATGAGAATATGAGAAATAATTGTGTTGCCCATAGCGAGGTGACTTGTGTAGATGTAGTTACAATTAGCCACAATCAAAATAGTGAAATCTGAATTCTTGTAGGTTTTACATTCAGTTCGATATTACCGAGAAAAAGCTTGAGGTAGTGGAAGCAGCCGTAAGCAGTAGAACCCTTTTACTGTAGCACATTACAATCAGGCCACCTTTCCGACAGTACCTCCGCACTGTACAGTAATCTACACAGCTCCTGTCGTGAATGTCAGCAGGGCCAGCGCCTGTCACAACGCGGTGTATGCAACACGCGCGACGCACGCCAGGCGCGGTAATCGCACACGTCAGGCGCACAGATTACTCTTCTGGGCGATAAATCGTGAGCTAAGGTAAACGTCCTCACAGACGTCAACACGGCGTTTCCCTTCTTGTCACGCACAGCAGCTGTGGCGCGTAGCATCTCACTGTTTACAAGAGGCCGCGCGTCACTGCTGACACACATCATTGGAGAATTAGAAACGTAACTTAGCAGGAAAAAAAGAAAATGAGAGCTGCTTAAGAGAGAAAAGTTTCGTTACGTCAGAGTCACCACAACAAGAGCGCGGGCACAGCTGGAGAAAAAGGCAAAAGGAATCGGCAGTAAAATATACAAAAGGGAACGAGGCCGAGAATTACCACATATCCTATTTGTTAATTTCTTGCTTGTATAGCGTGGCGACTGTTCCATCAAAAATTTCCCGAGGAATTTGCAGACTGAAATTTGAAATTTTACCGAATTTTTTATCTGTATGTCAGAGTAAGTTTTACTTTACAGTTTTCATAGTCTCGTGTGAATTTTTTTTGAGTTGCCTCGTCGTATATCAGTGACTAGTTTAGCGCTTGCTGCTCCACTCACTAGCCTGTATGGTCTCCAAAGATTAATTTTTTTGTTTTTCTTTAGCAGAATTTTTATTTTGTTCCCAAACTGCAACATCTTCTAAAGTTTTTACGTTAATTAAAGCCAAGGAAGCATGGTCATTGCCAAATGTAATTCTGCAGGTGGAGTCCAAGGCTTTTGTCAATCATGCCTTTTGCGTTCTTATAGCAATTTCCATACAAACTTTCATCTCCCTAACACATATTCCCTTTACATCTAATGGAGAAGTGCAATACCAGTTTTCATATATTTAACTTTAAATTTTTTATATAATGAAATGTTTTCTTGAAAATTTGCCGGCCGGAGTGGCCGTGCGGTTCTAGGCGCTACAGTCTGGAGCCGAGCGACCGCTACGGTCGCAGGATCGAATCCTGCCTCGGGCATGGATGTGTGTGATGTCCATAGGTTAATTGGGTTTATTTAGTTCAAAGTTACAGGCGACTGATGACCTCAGCAGTTAAGTCGCATAGTGCTCAGAGGCATTTGAACCATTTTCTTAAAAATTTTCCTCACCTATTTAACCCCCTAAGGAACTGAATTTCCAAAAACACTGAAACACATATTTTTTATTTGTAACCGAGAAGTCAAATGCCACTTTTCATATATGTTAGTTGAAGAATACTTTAGTAATTCTTTAATAATGATTTATTTCCAAAACAATTTCACCCAGTATTTCTCCCCCATGTAAGTTAATTTTCGAAAATGCCGAAATACGTACTTCTTTAATTCTTACCGAAAAGCTAAGTACGACTTTTCGTAGCTCTAGTCTCAAAATTGCATTAATAGCGACATGTTTTCAAAAGGCGCTTCATATCCATTTCGCCCCCTTAGAGAGGAACTTTTGATAAATCCCTTCTTAAATGACGCCTACAGTATAAGATTCAGATCCTCTCCGAACTACAAGTTTTTATCCGCAGCGGTTTTGGCTGGAAGATGATGAGTCAGTCAGTCAACTTTAGCCAGGATTGGAAAAAAAGGTTATTTTGCTGTTCAAGAAATGATGTTCAATCTTAATACACTGTGATCCAGTTATTGCAGATAATAAAACTTCTTGTTCTAAACTTCACTCACACTGAGCAGACCCACGCTATATACACAATCAGCGTTAATTTTATCATTCAGACTTGTCAAAAACGAAATGGCTCACAGACTGGTGCTGTTGGACTTTCTTCATACCACTTCATAATTCAATGTCAGTTCCCGGATATCAATTTCTTAATGAGTCCAACAAAGTTCTCAAAACCACGAAAAAATCGCTTTTGAAGATTAGAAGCGCTGTTGAATATAAAACACTTTTAGCTGATTAACGTATTCACCGGCAGGTCAATGTGCGGCGTAAAAGGATTGTAATCGTAAAATCACTAACTCGAATCTCACTAGTAACCATTTTTTTCATTTTTCCTTTTATTTAATATACATGTTCATTACTGCACAAATATTGAATCACACTTTTTTTAATAAACACAAAATTTTGTTTTTAATAATTTTTTGCATGCCAGTTCTCAGATGAATCAAAATATACATTTAACTCCATACTCTAGAAAACCACTGTCATTTCTGGCAGTTAGTATGTCTCAGAGTAAGAGTTATTAGGGCTGCTTCTCGTTCTATTCAAGTATAAAACACAGGAAAAGTGATTGCTTAAATGCCTCTGTACGGGCTGTTGTAAGTATGATCTTGGCTTCACGATTTCTAACGAGCGCTACGTAGGGCATCGTAATATATTCCTGGATTCTTCATTTAAAGTTAGTTCTAGAAATTTTCTAAGTAGGTTTAACGTGATATTTGCATCTATCTTCAACCTCCAGCCAGTTCAGTTTTTTTTTTTTTTTAGCATCTCTGTGACAGTCTTCCGTTGGTTGAACGAAGCTGTGATCATTCGTGCAGCTCCTCTTTGTATCAGTTTAATATTCACGGTCAGACCCATCTGGTAAGGGTCCCACACACTTTAGCAATATTGTGCCATTTATCGAGTGTCCTTTGTAGACTGATTACGTTCTATTCTACCAATGAAACAATGTTTTATCTGCTTTACCTACGACTGAGACTGTGAGATCGTTCCTGGGATATATGGCCGAAATGCAAGAGATGGAGAAATATTTAGCGTCACGTACAGGTCTACTTAAGGTGCTGGACGTAGCCAAGCTTGTATTGCTGTTATGGGATGATGTGAGGAGAGGTGTTGAGGATAGCAGCGATTAAGAAACTGATGACGAAACAGAGTGTTTGAAGACCACGTCGCATGTCTGGTTGCATCCAGCCTAACGCATAGCAACGAATGAAGTGTTCATAAAACCAATATTAGACAGACAGATCTTACGCAAATATTCATACTCGTAGTTAGCTGGAGTCGTCCAGAGTTTTCCTTACCTGTGGCTGGTTGAACTATATGACCGTAGGACTAATGACAAAAGTACTGCACGCGAATAACAAGAGGATGCAGCTATAATGACTAACAACATTTATAGACTTTTGGCAAGGTGAAACATTCGCTAAACATTATGGCGACTTTCTTGCACACTTACGCCTTAAACTAATTTACACCTCCAACGATAGCGAAATAGTATACATTGTAGCATTTAACGGTTCAGGGACAAAGTGAAGAAACGGGTCCAACAGAAATGCTGCGTAAGAGTCCGACGCACTAAACTGGCAACCAATCAAGGTCGCTGCTTATGATGAAACTGAGGGACGCGAATGACTTGCAACACTACTGCCCGATGGGAAATCCCCGGCTGCATTGGACGTGTCGTATGAGCTGCGGTTGCCGACGTGTGTTTGTTTTGTTTGTAGGTGGTTAGGTAGCAAGGACAGGGAAGATAAACAGTTCTCGTACAGGAGAGCGACAAGGTGGAGGTTGTAGGCTACTCAGACACTTTCTCACGATCTATCGAGTTAGGAAGGAAATTTACACTCGTACTTTGGGTAACACTGTAACTTGCCCCATTTCCTATTCCAGTCGCGTAAGATTCGCGGGAAGAACGACTGTTGTTAAGTCTCTGTTCAAACGGTTCAAATGGCTCTAAGCACTGTGGGACATAACATCTGCGGTCATCAGCCCCCTAGAACGTAGAACTACTTAAACCTAACTAACCTAAAGACATCACACACATCCATGCCCGAGGGAGGATTCGAACCAGCGACCGTAGCGGTCGCGCGGTTCCAGACTGAAGCACCTAGAACCGCTCGACCACAAAGCCGGCTACGTTACCGTGTGAGCTCTAATCCCCGTAATTTTACCTTCACGGTCTTTTCGCGAGATACACATAGTAGGGAATAGTACACACTAGGAATCTGAACAGTAAACCACAAAATGACGCAGACCACCTCTCCGTAGCATCTGACACTGAAGTTGGACTTCCACTCCCATGACGCACTCGCAATCGCAAGCTGTTACGAAACGTGCTGCTCTTCTTCGGTGCTTCTCTATATCCTCTAGCAAACCTATCTGGTACAGATTCCAGACAGAGATATTCATTGAACGACGTTTCTGTAAACTAGCTCCTTTGTGCGTGTACTGCACTTCCTGAGCATTCTTCCAGTGAATGTCAGTGCAGCATCTGACTTACGTGTAACAGTTGCACTTTAATTCCCTACGTACGCATACTTCTAGATATTTAATGAAAGTGCTTGCTTCCAATGACTGTTTTGTAATCATGTATAAGAATACGATAATGGATTTTTCCGCTTGTTTATACGCAATGTGTTACGTTTGTTTATTTTTGGGGTCAACTGTCATTCTCTCTACAAACCTGACATTTCGGTAAAGCTTTCTAGCAGTGCGACTTTTCTATCATCCGCGGAAAACCTCATGGAAGTTGTGTCCTAATCTACTAGGTCATCTGTGTACATCGTGAAAAGTAACTATTGTATAAGACTCCCTTTGCGAGCGCCCGAAGTTAGGATTTGATCTCCTTTATGACTGAATAGATGAGTTTTAGACATGAGTGGTGTGTTTTGTTGTACGTGTTCGACAGAACTGGCAACACTCATATCTACAATCCTATGGGCGCGACGGCAGTCTGATTAAAAAGTTTCAGTGCGGATAAACAACTAACGTCCGAACTCCTACAGGAATCGGCAATCTGCGAGTGTGGGGTTAACGTGGGAAGGGGTCGTTGGGAGTGGGCAGTTAGAAATTTCAATCCGACGAAAATCGTGTCCGGATGGCCGAGGCGGTGTTATGGTAATCGCTCTAGAGAAGCGGAGCATCGAGGTTCGAGTCCCAATTTTCAACTTCCGCAGGTGCATAGCAGTTACGCGGCTGGGAATAACTACTTCCTTCCTATCTGCCGCGCGGGGTAGCCGCGCAGTCTAAGGCGCCTGTTCGCGCGGCTCCCAGCCGTCGGAGGCTCGAGTCATTATTTTCACCCTAATTATTCGTAATGGTGTGTTCTGTTTGCTAGGAGCTCTTGAATTCACACAGCTGGTCTGATATTCAGTACTCTCGTATTCTGTTCTTTACACGGCACTGAGGAACTCTATATAACGCCTCGTAGATGTCAAGGAACACGGCACCCACCTAGGCGACGATATCTGCTGCTTTCTGCGCCTCATGGACGAACAAAGCGAGTGGCTTTCATAAATCGTCGTTTGATTTCTAGACAGGATTTTCGGTTTCCAGAAGGATGAGTATACGCACATCTCTAATCGCTGCAAAAGAGAAGATTGACTCATAATAGTGTAGCTTTACACAATGTTCGGAAATTCCGTCTAAAAATAGTTTCGGTTCTGTAACAGTTCTGGATCAGGTTTTTGGGTCTAGTACTTCTGCTGAGGGAAAGACGAATATCGCGGATTTGCCTGTTATTCAGCAAGGTAGGTAGGTGCGTCTCATGGATTTAAGTTGTAGCTGTTCTGTCGGACATGTGCAACGGAAGAAGTACCACTAGCAATGAAGCAGTTGGGATATACCCACGAATGACTGGGGTTAAAGGAAACGAAATAGGAAAGAGATACGAAGGAAGTAATGATTTTCAGTCGTACAGGGCATTGCTGCACTGCAGATAAACATTTGTGACGGACTGGGGCTCGAACCTGATGCTCCGCTTAGCTAGAACGGTTGCCTTAACCGCCTCGGCCATTCGGAAACTCTTTCCATCAGACCCAAATTCCCAACTTCCCGCTCGCTGCATAGCAACGTCCCCGCCAATGACCACTCTACTCGCAGATTTCTGATTCCCGTACGAGTTCGGGCGTTGGTCGTGCATCCGCACTGAAACCTTTTCATCAAACAGCCGTCGCGCCCACAGAATTATGGAGCGGGAAGTTGGGAATTTGGATGTGACGGAAAATGTGTCCATCAGATGGCCGAAGCAGTTAAGCCAACCGTTGTAGAGACGCGGAGCATCCAGGTGCGACCCCCAGTTTGGCACAAATTTTCAACTCTCGCCGTCGCATTGCCGCAATGCCCTGTGCCGCTGGAAGTATTACACTACTGGACGTTAAAACTGCTACACCAAGAAGAAATCCAGATGATAAACGAGCATTCACTGGACAATTTATTATACTACAACTCACATGTGATTACATTTTCACCCAATTTGGGTGCATAGATCCTGAGAAATCAGTACCCAGAATAACGGCCTTGATACGCCTGGGCATTGAGTCAAACGGATCTTGGATGGCGTGTACAGGTACAGTTGCCCATGCAGCTTCAACATGATACCACAGATCATCAAGAGTAGTGACTGGCCTATTGTGACGAGCCAGTTGCTCTGCCGCCATTGACCAGACGTTTTCAATAGGTGAGAGATCTGGAGAATGTGTCGGCCAGGGCAGCAGTCGAACATTTTCTGTATCCAGAAAGGGCCGTACAGGTCCTGCAACATGCGGTCGTGAATTATCCTGCTGAAATGTAGGGTTTCGCAGGGATCGAATGAAGGGTAGAGCCACGGTCGTAACACATCTGAAATGCAACTTCCACTGTTCAAAGTGCCGTCAATGTGAACAAGAGGTGACCGAGACGTGTAATCAATGGCACCCCTTGCCATCACGCCGGGTGATACGCCAGTACGGCGATGACGAATACACGCTTCCAATATGCGTTCACCACGATGTCGCCAAACACGGATGCGACCATCATGATGCTATAAACAGAACCTGCATTCTCCCGAAAAAATGACGTTTTGCCATTCGTGCACCCAGGTTCGTCGTTGAGTACACCATCGTAGACGCTCCTGTCTGTGACGCAGCGTCAAGGGTAACCGCAACCACGGTCTCCAAGCTGATACTCCGTGCTGCTGCAAACGTCATCGAATAGTTCGTGCAGATGGTTGTCGTCTTGCAAACGTCCCCATCTGTTGACTCAGGGAGCGAGACGTGGATGCACGATCCGTTACAGGCATGCGGATAAGATGCCTGTCATCTCGACAGCTAGTGATACGAGGCCGTTGGGATCCAGCACGGCGTTCCGTATTACCCTCCTGAACCCACCGATTCCATATTCTGCCAACAGTCATTGTATCTCGACCAACGCAAGCAACAATGTCGCGATACAATAAACCGCACTCACGATAGGCTACAATCCGACCTTTATCAAAGTCGAAAACGTGATGGTACGCATTTCTCCTCCTTACACGAGGCATCACAACAACGTTTCACCAGGCAACGCCGGTCAACTGCTATTTGTGTATGAGCACGTTTTAGGTGTCGCCAACCTTGTGTGAATGCTCTGAAAAGCTAATCATTTGCATATCACAGCATCTTCTTCCTATCGGTTAAATTTCGCGTCTGTAGCACGTCATCTTCGTGGTGCAGCAATTTTAATGCCCAATAGTGTATTTCCTTCTTATCTCTTTCCCATCCGGTTTCCTGTCTGTTTCTTCCTATTATTCATGACGCATCCGCACTGTTGTGGCATTCAGGCAGAAGACTACTCTGAAGCGTCTCTCCACGACAGTCTACCGGTGCAAGTCTCTTCACCTCTGCAGAACGTCTGCGAACTGAAGTCAAGACTTGGCCTTCCTGTCCCACTTCCCCATCATTACCTAGCTGATAACCCCCTTCTGTCTCACGATTTCTCTCACAACTGTCATTTGCATGACCTGCTCCGAGTATAATGGTAGCGCTGTATTTGTATTGCAGTAAGATTTAAGCGTTCGCCCGAGATCTGTCAAGTAATCGGAGCGGTATCTTTGCGAGGCGTCCTAAGTCTCACGGCCCAGGGCTTTGTATCCATCGGTCTCCGGGGGAGCTGACTATCGGAAGCCAGTCGGTGTTGGCTGTATGTTGATCCCGGATGACCCCGACTGTGGAGAGGCGGTGGTTTCGGGCGGG
Source organism: Schistocerca americana (assembly GCF_021461395.2). NCBI lineage: Eukaryota > Metazoa > Arthropoda > Insecta > Orthoptera > Acrididae > Schistocerca > Schistocerca americana. Next base: position 153,150,998 of record NC_060126.1, on the reverse strand, counting down.
CAAAGCGGCGCGGCTGTGCGGCGAGCACCGGCAGCCGTAATAGAGAGGGCCGGGTCTGCGGGCCGTCCTTGGGCAGCGCCGTTGCCACGTCTGCGGCAGGTGCTGTTGCTGGCTGCTGCCCGCTGCCCCTCATCTCGCGCCGTACCTGGCCGCCAGAGGCGCTGCGAGCGCCGCCCGCTGTCAGCTGCAGACCGGTCCACGAGGCGCACAGCCGACCATTACCGAACGTCGTGCGCTCACTACATATGGCAGGACCTCTCTCCTCTTTCTGCACCACACGCCTGTAGTAGCACGGAGTGCGTGCCCTATTTGGGTTCGTCACTATTTTTCTTGCCACGCTAAAAACACATGCTGCCTTTGCTCAATCATGTACGTAAAAGAACTGTTCTCTGTATCCACCTCTACGTGTACACTCCACAAGCCAGTGTATGGTGCATGGTGCAGAATGCGTTCTACCACTATAGTCATTTACTTCTAGGCCCCACTTGTACATAGTGCGTGGTGAGTTAGAGAAATAGAATTAACAGTGTAGAGTAGAGGTCCTCACAGTAGAGGAAAGAAGAAACCAGATCTTTCTGGAGATACATCCAAAAAAGAAGACAATCTCGTAGGACACATTTATGATACTATAAAGCCACTGAAACGATAGCAGAAGGAGCTATTAATCCCAGGAATCCCTGTGGACGACCAAAGATATCATACATGCATTAAATTATGAGTAAGGTGGGATCGGCTACGTTTGTGGAAGTGAAAAGGAAGGCAGAGAGAGGAGTGGATGACGTGCTGCTGCAAACCAGTCTCAGGGCTGAATAATAAAGAACAAATAAGAAGAAACGTCGCAATAGTTATCCAGAAATGAAGATATTGGTATAAGAGATTCTGGAGTTGAGAGGTTGATCAAAGCAGTCTTCTAGGTAAAGACAGCAACAGAATACAGGCCGCGCAGAGTGGCCGCGCTGTTAGAGGTGCCATATCACTGATTGTGCGGCCCCTCCCGCCGGAGGTTTGAGTCCTCCCTTGGGCATGGGTGTGTGTGTGTGTGTGTGTGTGTGTGTGTGTGTGTGTGTGTGTGTTTCTTAGCGTAAGTTAGACTAAGTTAGTTTAAGTATCTGGGAGAACGCATTAGGAGTGATTTAAAATGGAATGATCATATAAAGTTGATCGTCGGTAAAGCAGATGCCAGACTGAGATTCACTGGAAGAATCCTAAGGAAACGCAATCCGAAAACAAAGGAAGTAGGTTACAGTACGCTTGGTCTAGGGACCGATGACATCAGCAGTTTGGTCCTTTAGGAATACACACACACACACACACACACGCACACACACACACACACACACACACACACACACACACAACAGAATACAGAATAGGTTCCCAGATATGTTAGTGGCTGGTTGGCCGTCGACACACACACACACACACACACACACACACACACACACACACACACACACACAACAGAATACAGAATAGGTTCCCAGATATGTTAGTGGCTGGTTGGCCGTCGACACACACACACACACACACACACACACACACACACACACACACACACACACACACACACACAACAGAATACAGAATAGGTTCCCAGATATGTTAGTGGCTGGTTGGCCTCGACGGCGAGAGTTCATCAGAAATACGGGTATCGCCAGGAGTGTCCAAGGGTGGTGTGGTAAGTCCTCTCTTATTCTCTACATACATGTATGATGTCACGGACAGTGTGTGCTGGAATTTGCAGACGTTTGCAAATGTGCTGTGGTGTACGGGAAGGTATCGAGATGAAGTGACAGTAAGGAAATACAGGACGACCCAGACAAAACTTCTAGTTGGTGCGATAAATACCAGCTAGCTCTAAATGCAGAAAAATGTAAGTCAGTGGATCTGAGTAGGGAAAACAATCCCATGATGTTGGAGTACGGCATTAGGATTTCAGGTGTGCCGCAGGGGAATGTCGTAGGACCGTTGCTATTCACAATATACATAAATGAACCTGTGGATGACATCGGAAGTTCACTGAGGCTTTTTGCGGATGATGCTGTGGAATATCGAGAGGTTGTAACAATGGAAAATTGTACTGAAATGCAGGAGGATCTGCAGCGAATTGACACATGGTGCAGGGAATGGCAACTGAATCACGATGTAGACAAGTGTAATGTGCTGCGAATACATATAAAGAAAGATCCCTTATCATTTAGCTACAATATAGCAGGTCAGCAACTGGAAGCAGTTAATTCCATAAATTATCTGGGAGAACGCATTAGGAGTGATTTAAACTGGAATGAGCATATAAAGTTGATCGTCGGTAAAGCAGATGCCAGACTGAGATTCATTGCAAGAATCCTAAGGAAATGCAATCCGAAAACAAAGGAAGTAAGTTACAGTACTCTTGTTCGCCCACTGCTTGAATACTGCTCAGCAGTGCGGGATCCGTACCAGATATGGTTGATAGAAGAGATAGAGAAGATCCAACGGAGAGCAGCGCGCTTCGTTACAGGATCATTTAGTAATCGCGAAAGCGTTACGGAGATGATAGATAAACTCCAGCGGAAGACTCTGCAGAAGAGTCGCTCAATAGCTCGGTACGGGCTTTTGTTGAAGTTTCGAGAACATACCTTCACCGAGGAGTCAAGCACACGGACCGTGCTGTCGAGCGTTAACGTTGAGCGTGCCAAGTTAAACGTGCTGCTGAACGCTCAGGAACGATGCGACTTGTGCATATGGTACGTGGGACCCTATGTGGTATACGCGATCGCAACGCACTCCAGCGGCAGTTGAGGGATGTTTCTAGTTCGTAAATCACACTGTTTACTCAACGGGCGTGAGTAAAATTCCCAAGTTAGCTCTATTAAAACGGACATTTCCTCCATCGTCCACGAAAAGGAAAGTACCATGTCCAATCAAGAAGGACACGGGCTTATAAAAGTTCCATTACAAACAGTGTGGTACAAATTTTGAATACTTCTCCGCATAAGATAAACATTATTTCATCATTCCCACATTTTAGTAAAATCCCAAGGTCAGTCTTACTTGATCACTGTTCCTACCCAATAGCAGAATCTTTGCAACATGCGAATTACGAAGCCTAAAACAAAAAGGAGCAAAATATCTTTGCCAAGTAGCACAAGCTGTCCTGTAGATTACGCCAATCGAAGAAAGTCACCCCTCAAAAAAAAAAAAATAAGGTGAACTTATATTTACGTAACATCAAATATTATATTATATACTTATATTAAACTAATAAAGTAGCAGAACTTAATAAAAACGCGAATGTTAGGAAAAAAAATTGGAAATGTCAAGACGCGAATCACCGCCCTTTCTAAGGCGCTGCATACTGTACAGTAACGCTACTCATTACACTACACCAACAACATACGCCTCGCATCTAAACATGTTATTTAACCCTTGCAGAAAACCTTAATCGCAGATATGTTACTAATTGAAATTTAATTAAAATAAATTATACCAAGAACACTGCATTTTGGGTGGATCTTCAGTGTGTCGCTGCCATGAAATAGTCTACTCTCATAATACGCAAGCTACAATAATTCTTTTGCCACGAATATGATGTTTCTCATTATTTTATTGGAACGAATGACACAGTTAACAACGGGTTTTCCAGTGATCCTCAATTTGGTGGTGCTCACAAACGGCATATACAGGGTGTTACAAAAAGGTACGGCCAAACTTTCAGGAAACATTCCTCACACACAAATAAAGAAAATATGTTTTGTGGACACGTGTCCGGAAACGCTTACTTTCCATGTTAGAGCTCATTTTATTACTTCTCTTCAAATCACATTGATCATGGAATGGAAACACACAGCAACAGAACGTACCAGCGTGACTTCAAACATTTTGTTACAGGAAATGTTCAAAATGTCCTCCGTTAGCGAGGATACATGCATCCACCCTCCGTCGCATGGAATCCCTGATGCGCTGATGCAGCCCTGGAGAATGGCGTAATGTATCACAGCCGTCCACAATACGAGCACGAAGAGTCTATACATTTGATACCGGGGTTGCGTAGAAAAGAGCTTTCAAATGCCCCCATAAATGAAAGTCAAGAGGGTTGAGGTCAGGAGAGCGTGGAGGCCATGGAATTGGTCCGCCTCTACCAATCCATCGGTCACCGAATCTGTTGTTGAGAAGCGTACGAACACTTCGACTGAAATGTGCAGGAGCTCCATCGTGCATGAACCACATGTTGTGTCGTACTTGTGAAGGCACATGTTCTAGCAGCACAGGTAGAGTATCCCGTATGAATTCATGATAACGTGCTCCATTGAGCGTAGGTGGAGGAACATGGGGCTCAATCAAGACATCACCAACAATGCCTGCCCAAACGTTCACAGAAAATCTGTGTTGATGACGTGATTGCACAATTGCGTGCAGACTCTCGTCAGCCCACACATGTTGATTGTTAAAATTTACAATTTGATCACGTTGGAATGAAGCCTCATCCGTAAAGAGAACATTTGCACTGAAATGAGGATTGACATATTGTTGGATGAACCATTCGCAGAAGTGTACCCGCGGAGGCCAATCAGCTGCTGATAGTGCCTGCACGCGCTGTACATGACACGGAAACAACTGGTTCTCCCGTAGCGCTCTCCATACAGTGACGTGGTCAACGTTACCTTGTACAGCAGCAACTTCTCTGACGCTGATATTAGGGTTACCGTCAACAGCATTGCCTCGTCCATCGCAGGTGTCCTCGTCGTTCTAGGTCTTCCCCAGTCGCGAGTCATAGGGTGGAATGTTCCGTGCTCCCTAAGACTCCGATCAATTGCTTCGAACGTAATCCTGTCGGGACACCTTCGTTCTGGAAATCTGCCTCGATACAAACGTACCGCGCCACGGCTACTGCCCCGTGCTAATCCATACATCAAATGGGCATCTGCCAACTCCGCATTTGTAAACATTGCACTGACTGCAAAACCAAGTTCGTGATGAACACTAACCTGTTGATGCTACGTACTGATGTGCTTGATGCTAGCACTGTAGAGCAATGAGTCGCATGTCAACACAAGCACCGAAGTCAACATTACCTTCCTTCAATTGGGCCAACTGGCGGTGAATCGAGGAAGTACAGTACATACTGCCGAAACTAAAATGAGCTCTAACTTGGAAATGAAGCGTTTCCGGACACATGTCCACATAACATCTTTTCTTTATTTGTGTGTGAGGAATGTTTCCTGAAAGTTTGGCCGTACCTTTTTGTAACACCCTGTATAAATATAGGCTTGAAATGAAAGCCAATATGGCGCCTTACAACTCTGTACTGAAGGGAGACGGCGTGCGTGTGACGTAGGTGGCGTTGTGCCATGTCATTGGTCAACGCTCAGAATATTCCTCTGCACGTTCGGAAAGACTCCCGAACGTGCTATTGCACGCTATGACGTCGGAAACTGCACGCTCAACGCTCAACGTTGGGATGCTCGGTCCGTGTGCCGACGGCTTTACGAAGTTTTGAAATCTCATGAGACGGAAGGTGAAGACCTCTGGGAACACCTATAGATAACCGGAAGTCACGTCCGATCGAAATACGTTGCCTGAAAGCGCTGGTGCGTAAAGAAACTTTTGTGTAGGGACACGTGTGCCGGCCGATGCGAAGCAGGCGGATAAAAACGGGGGAGCCACAGGCAGCGACGTGATAGCGGGTAGCGGCGTTTCAGCCGGAGCGTGCCGTAGCACTGCTGGCCCACCCAGCCAGGGGGACCCAGGGGAGAGGAAGAGGCTGGCGCAGCACGGCAGCGGGGCCCGCTGCTGGGGTAGTTACATAATAACCCCGCATTAGGCCGCCAGGCCGCACAAAAACGGCAACTGTTGTCATTACGGTGGCCAGTCGTTACGCTGCCGCATCTACCTGCTCCTCGCCTCCCCGACAGACAATGGTCGCAGTCTGCGGGCTCCTACACACACACACACACACACACACACACACACAGCCGCGGGCTCCTCTTTTGAACACGAACACACGTGACAGCAGCTACTTTCGAGCGCTTTTCAGTTCATGAAATTTTCAGTTGCGACCAGTCTCCAGGAAAATCGTGACTTTTTATTTTTTGTCTCAGTAGTAACGACACTAAAGCAGTCCTCTCCGTGCTGACAATACGTCTGCGCCAGAGAAATGACCATCTGTTTCGCGTTTGCGGTCAGAAATCACTTTACGCGACAAAGGCGACATAAGAGGGTCACCTGCCCCGCGATTAATTTACACCGCAACGTTGGCGCACATGTACTTTGCTACAGCCATAGAGTCCATAATGGGCGGCAACAGGTGAAACGTCCCCTTAGAAAAATTGTGAATGACTGTGCCTAACCTGACACACAATATTTTTTTAGCGCAACGCAATATGACTTTCAATAATCCCTACGAAAGAATGGCCCTGACTAACATTAACCTATACCTTTCACAAATCACCTACCTCACAAAAATCTTCGTTACTGGAACTACTGCAATACAGCGAGCTCCACTACTGCCAGCTAAATAAATGACTCAAACTACTGAAGGCACTAACTACTGATAGGCGTAGTTAGCAAATGAAAGATTTTGATAGAGAACAGAGAATGTATTTACCTTAATAGTGTTCAAAAGTCATAATATACATAGTAGTTCATGATATCCAGTCTTACAAATTTACTGTCTCTGATGGACACACGTCCAGATCATCCGCTCTCAAAACTACGCCATTTCTCTCCCCACATCCACCACGGCTGGCGGCTCACCTCCAACTGCGCAACGCTACGCGCTGTTAACAGCCAACTGCCCAACACTACAATAGCAAATTCCAACAATGCATACCAGCCCCAGACTGCACACAGCACAGCCAGTGATTTTCATACAGAGCGCTACGTGGCGTTACCAATGTAAAAACCTGAACAGCTTACTTACACAGGGTCTCTTAGTGCCCCCTCCCGGGTAAATTTCTACGGATGCTAATGGCCGTACCACAGGAGATAAATCATGTAGAACTGATGCAAAAAAAGTATTGCGAAGGACAGCAGGTTCATGGTTTTTACACTATCTGAATTTTTGTGGCGGCGTTCGTAGCGACAAGCAATTCGCTGTAGAAACGGCTTACGAAGTCACCGCCACACTTTTAATAGCGGGCCGACCGGTCCGCTGGAACAGTGAACAGAAAGATGAAAACCCAAACACTCTGATTAAATAAAAGTCGGTACTTATCTTTATTAACGAAGATACAGAAACACAGTAGTGAACTCCGTGTCTACAGAAATCTGTCTAGTTCGAGTCGGAGCGGCTAGGTCAGCGTCGGCTGACGACAAACAACAACTCTGCTGCGATGAACACACAACTGACTAGCAAGTACACAATTCGGTGGCGAGTATACCACTGAGCGGCGAATACAGAACTGTCCTAGCGCTCGCGACTCCAGCGCTTAAGAAACCAGAAGCCAGCGGTGGCGCGCGCAGACTTGCGGCGATTTCCTGTCTCGCTGGCGCTGCTTATGCGGACGGCGTCCGGACTTTGATGCTGCCAACCTTTTGGCAGCGGGCTCGGGTGGCATTACTGGCTAGGATATAACATGAATGACAGAAAGCAATTTGACAACGCATGAACCTGTGTTCAGTGTATGCCGCCTTTAGCATCTGAAGATGGTCATTGTATGGCCGAAACCGGTTATGACTGTCATAAACATGTGACTGTGTCTATAAATAAACAAAAAAATTTTACAAGAAAATCAATCACGCACTCCATAGACAAAACGTCGTTTTTCCAGAAAGCAATATGTATCAGTTGCAAGTGAATCACATAATGATATGCACTCAGTATTTGAAGCAATTAAACATGGTCTACCAAAAGGTTCGATTTTAGGACCTCTGTTGTTTGATACACAAATGATCTTCCATTTGCAGTTATGAACAGGCATATTTTGTATTTGTTCAAATGATACAAGTATAGGAATCAAAAATATGACGAGCCCACTTACTAAAATAGTAGCAATGAAATGATCGAAAAAAAATCAACAGGTGCTCCAAGGCAAATAGATTACCATCGAATTTCGGCAAAACACAGTAAATAAAATTTAGTACTTCTCACGGAACTCCACAAGCTGTAAAAGCAAGTCTCTCAAACAATGAAATACGGGAAGTGAGAAGTGTTAAGTTTTGGGCAATACAGATGTATCACATCCTTGATTTGAGAACCCACAGCTTACTATTAACGAAGCGTCTTAGTTCAGCTACGTTTGCATTATCTATGATTACCGCTATAGGCGATTCAAAAATAAAGGAAGTACCTTCCCACTCACTAAGGAGCTACAGAATCATTTTCTGAGGAAACAAAATGCGGGGCGTACAGTACTTCTAGAATGCTAAAGCCTGTTACAGGAATTACATGTGGGGTTAATTCTACATCATCCTGGAGAGACTTCTTCAAGAAATGGAATATTTTGACGACTACCTCACAATATGCATTTATTAATGTCTTTTGTAATCGCCAAAAATTTCTCTTTTCAGAAACAGTGAAAACCCTGAAATAACGTCAACCTCTACAAAGACTTGAAAGAGCCAATATTAGTAAAGACAGGAGTCAGACACGTGGAACATACCTGTTCGGTACGGAATGTCAGACAGACAGTGTGACTGAAGAGTTTCTTGTAAATGTAACATAGCGTGTCTTTCTTAACAGATAGAAATCTTCATAGTTACAAGTAACTTCGGTCGTAACCTAAAGGAGCCATTTGAACCAACCCCTCTTCAAGTCCCAACCTCGCAACTTTTTCTGTACTTGAAACAATGGCTTGATGGACAACGGTTTGAAGAGGAACTCGTCAGCACCGACGTGAACTGCCTGCTATATCAAGTGAATTCCTTCGCTGGAGGTAGAAGAAACTTGTGCTAAGTTACGGAAAGTGAAATAGGTTTGTAGGAAACTGAAACCACCGTTACATGCTTTTCTACAGAACATACTTTTTCACAGCAGGCTGGACCCTACTTTTGGAATACGCCCCGTGTAACCACAGGAACCCAGCAGGTGGCGCCGGCACGTGAAAGTCGAAGAAAATTGAGTTGATGAGGACAGCGACGTTCCCCGGCCGGGCACTTCACAAAGGAAGCCCACGGCGGCCGCCTCTCTGCCTCTGGGGTTCTTTAAAGGACGGGAACAAAGGAATTGCCGCAGTCAAGGCCGAGGTCATTAATTATAAGTGAGAAACTTCCCTGGGGCGCCCGTCTGAAAGCGTGCGAAGCGAGCGCGTCTGCGTCGCAGAAGTGGAGATCGTCATTACCACCGTCATCTACCGCGCTGAGGCGCCACCGTCCGAAAAGTTGTCGACTCGGGCAGACTACGACAGTCAGACCGTGGTGTACAGCGAGGGGTTGACAGTGGATCGGAGCGCCAGGTTGGATGAGGAGCACGTGCTGACAGTACGGAGCGGCTGAGAACACAAGGATTGGCAGCCGAGCAACACGTCCCTGATGGTCAGCCGCCTCGCACTCCAAAGGCTGGACTGGACCAGCTGAAGTCCAAGTGACCAGCTCCACGCTACTATGGAGTGTGTAGGAATGAGGGGAAATGATTAGCGTCATCAGAGAAAAAGGAAAAAATGATGGTCTTGGATTACTGGCTCGAAGACCCCACTTGCGGTTGTTCGCCCGCCTTGTGCATTCGGCGATTTCCACGATCAAGATGATGTGAAATCAAGCAGATATGACCTCCGCCCAAGCAAGGATCCCACGTTGTAGAGGCAGTGATACTAAAACACTAGACGCCGAGGTGTGGACGGGGAGAAGAGCAATGGTATAAAATGGAGGGAAGGTTCCGGTAGCCCTACAGGTAAAATTGTCAACAATCGGAATATAGTTTTCAACACCAGAGTACCTTACCGGAGATGAATCCGTCGGAAGTGATACGCCGATGCCTTTCTCTGACCTCTGAACTGAATTATCCAGGCTGTCTCAGAGGGACATATCATGTAATGTTTGCTCAAAACCACAGTGCAGCTCAGTATTTTTCACATAAACAACTCTGCCGCAGGGGAAAGAAGAGGCAAGTTACAGATAAAAATCTTAAAGCTGACCGAGGATAGAAACCTTTGCATCCATCATCTCGCTCTTTACCACGCAGCCACCGAGCTACACTAATCGCTGCTAAATCCCTTCGCTCACATTCGCAAAGATCCTTTAATTTTTTTTTGGTTACGTATTGAAAGAATTTCAGCAGCAATTAGTCACATTTAATAACTAGTTTCGATCATATCTTATGATTATTTTCAGATATAATAATAAAATAAAAGGTTAACAAAGAACTATTTGACCAGATAAAACACTGACAACTTTTAAAATTTAAGATTCTTAAATCGCTCCTCATTAATTACAAATTGTAAAAAGTCAGTATTCTTTAAAAAGAACATGCTCACAAGTTGTAAAATAAAAGGAAAGGGAATATGGTACAAAATTCCATCAAACGCAGCGTTTAATTAAACCCGCTTAGCATTAGACTCATGCGTCATAGATAACGGATAGGGGAGAGTGGAAGGTGGGAAGGAAGACGAATTGCATTATATTGCCTAAAATACGAAATACCATTAATTTAATACCAGGAAGTAATTCAGATGACGCACCTAACATAGGTATAAAAAGACTAGTTATGAAGCATGACTAGTAGCAACTGAGGCTGTTACAATAAATATATATTTTTAATTTATATAGTTACGGCATCTCTCGTGACAATATGTCGTCCTTTATTATGACCTTTAGTTTGTTTGGTACAAGACGTTACTGGGCCTAGTACGCAATTGTTGTCTGGGTAAATGCTGTCGGTACACTTACCAATCACCTACACAAGGCGCAAAATTGAGTTCGTTCAAACCCGCTCTCCACCTACTTCCAACATTTCCGACGGCGGATAGCCGTCAGGCTGCCGGAATAACTTAACTCCGGGAGACGTTTAGGCAATCGGCTGTTAACTGTGAGAAATGCAGTACGTCATAAAACCGATGCACCTGTAACCTATGCATCATATGCGGCGTCACAACGCCACCAGGTGGTCGCACATGCTGGCGGAATAACACTTTCTTGTAGCACACTAACGTAATTTTTTTCGTGTGTTTCAGATCGACATCAGAAAGGACAGCCCTGAGGAAACGAAAATAACGGACATTCGACCATCTGGAGGAATAGCCCGCAGGGCTAAGCCTTCACCGAAGATCGGGAGAAGACTGTGGAGGCTATGAAGAGAGTGAGCAGAAGCTCGAAATGGGAAATGGTGGGGAAAAACCCTGATAGCGTCGTTTTCAAAAGAACAATGCAGGCTTTGGACTTTAACAGATTCTGGGGTATTATGGAAAACTTCGATCTGGATGGCCGAACGGGAATTTGAAATTTAGTCCTCAAAAACGTATTTAGTACCTTAAGTACTGCTCCAGCTCGCTCGGTGGAATTCGGTAAGACCAGTACGCTTAACCGACGCCGACACGAACTCTGAGACAAGCAGCTGTCAACAAGAGAAGAGGATTTTGGCTGAAACCTTTCGCAGACTCTAATTACGAGAGCAAAGTAACAAGTTCTTGGTATGGTACAGATATCTACATCTATACAATCAAGCCACCTGACGGTGTGAGGTGGAGGGTACCTTGAGTACCCCTATCGGTTCTCCCTCCTATTCCAGTCTCGTGTTTTTCGTGGAAAGGAAGATTGTTGGTATGCCTCTGTGTGGGCTCTAATCTCTCAGATTTTATCCTCATGGTCTCTTCACGAGATATACGTAAGAGGGAACAATATACTGCTTGACTCCTCGGTGAAGGTATGCTCCCGAAACTTCAACAAAAGCCCGTACCGAGCTGCTGAGCGTCTCTCATTCGCAGAGTCTTCCACTGGAGTTTCACTACTGACATCCATGAGATTTTTTTCTTGTTACATTGGTATTCACAGTGCAATAACGTTAGTCATCTGTCAACTAAATCTGTAGAATAGTTTTATTATTATTATTATTATTAACATGCTCTAATGCATAGAGTAATACTGTGCGTGCTTCGAGAACGTTTTGAAGAGATCGAAGGCGTGATAATCGCGTGGGGAGAGATCAGGACTGTAGAGTGGACGCTTGCATGCTCGACTGTCTATCGTTACAATATTTGCGATATGCGGACGTGCTTTATCACCAAGCAGCAGCATCCGAAACTTAGCGCACGATTCCGCAAGGGAGGTTTCCGACAGGCATGATGCTCGTTACATATTCTTCTTTCTCCGATGGATGTCTACCGCTGTTTGTTCTTCGGCAATCAAGGAAAGAGTAAGAGGGTGTTGGCTCCTGTTTGTACGCATTTGGTAATAACATCGCCGTAGTTCCGCATTTACCGCACGCACGTCGGAAAGACACGAATATACCACTAATTCCATGCCTACATACTACGGTATATTGATAATTTTCACTTATGGACCGTCTGACAACAACTGAATAAAACACAATTTTAGTGCCATACGCGTTTCGCCTTTATTTTCTGCAAGGCATCATCAGTGGCCTGGAATATGTACATATGTTAGCTATTTTATTTACATTTTTGTCACTGTGCCTATAGGTTATAAACAGTTCTGGTGGTTGGTATTTCCTATTAAGTGGTAATGTTTTGAACTGTACTTACAGGTTGCGTAGACAGTTTCTTACGTATTACGCTCCTGTTGCATTTTTGGTGTTGTTCTTCTTCCTATGAGCGCCAATTTGCTGTTTTTTCCGCATTCCACAGCACTATGCACTGAATGCTTGTTTTAATGCAATGTTTTGGTTTCTGTTGCCGACTGTCAAATGTTTTTGCCAAAGATCGAATGTTACTGCCAAACTTATGTGTGTAACTATTGAAGTATCTGTGGTCTGTTCGTGTATGCATTTGTGTGTGTGTGTGTGTGTGTGTGTGTGTGTGTGTGTGTGTGTGTGTCTGCATTTTGGTGTTATATATATATATTTTTTTTATGTTATCATTTCCTTTATTAAGTGTAGTAGGGAGCCTGTGCTGATGTGTGTTTGTTCATTTATCACATGTTTGTTTTCTGCTATGGCTTTCTGGATGTGGAAGTTTTCTTGCATTTGTATAAGATGTTTGTCATGGTTGCTTATTCTCATTATTTTCATTTCTTGTTCCATGTTTGTAGGATGATGGTTGTAGTGTTTTAAATGCTCTGCAAATGTGGAATGGTTTGTTTCATACTTCCAACATCTGATATGTTCTTTGTATCTTGTTTCAAAATTCCTGCATGTCATGCCTATGTATACTGCACCACAACTTTGACATTCCAGTTTATATATTCCTGATTGTTGGAATTTGTCCCTCTTGGTAGCTGGCTGGCTTAGGTGTGATTGAAGGGTTTGCCCAGGCTTATATGCTATTTTGAAGCCCTGTCTCTTTAGGAGACCAATATATATTGGTACAGATACGTGGATCACATTATTTGTCTGGTAGACGAGCCCAGTGAAAAAATAGATGAACTCCATTCAGAAATAAACAAAGCTCATAAGAACATAAAATCCACACTTGAAAAAGAAAAAGAAAATCAAATAAATTTTCTTGACATTACAATTAAAAAAGAAAATGGAAAACATACATTTAACATCTTTAGAAAACCAACAGCCACGGACACAATAATACACTCCTGGAAATTGAAATAAGAACACCGTGAATTCATTGTCCCAGGAAGGGGAAACTTTATTGACACATTCCTGGGGTCAGATACATCACATGATCACACTGACAGAACCACAGGCACATAGACACAGGCAACAGAGCATGCACAATGTCGGCACTAGTACAGTGTATATCCACCTTTCGCAGCAATGCAGGCTGCTATTCTCCCATGGAGACGATCGTAGAGATGCTGGATGTAGTCCTGTGGAACGGCTTGCCATGCCATTTCCACCTGGCGCCTCAGTTGGACCAGCGTTCGTGCTGGACGTGCAGACCGCGTGAGACGACGCTTCATCCAGTCCCAAACATGCTCAATGGGGGACAGATCCGGAGATCTTGCTGGCCAGGGTAGTTGACTTACACCTTCTAGAGCACGTTGGGTGGCACGGGATACATGCGGACGTGCATTGTCCTGTTGGAACAGCAAGTTCCCTTGCCGGTCTAGGAATGGTAGAACGATGGGTTCGATGACGGTTTGGATGTACCGTGCACTATTCAGTGTCCCCTCGACGATCACCAGTTGTGTACGGCCAGTGTAGGAGATCGCTCCCCACGCCATGATGCCGGGTGTTGGCCCTGTGTGCCTCGGTCGTATGCAGTCCTGATTGTGGCGCTCACCTGCACGGCGCCAAACACGCATACGACCATCATTGGCACCAAGGCAGAAGCGACTCTCATCGCTGAAGACGACACGTCTCCATTCGTCCCTCCATTCACGCCTGTCGCGACACCACTGGAGGCGGGCTGCACGATGTTGGGGCGTGAGCGGAAGACGGCCTAACGGTGTGCGGGACCGTAGCCCAGCTTCATGGAGACGGTTGCGAATGGTCCTCGCCGATACCCCAGGAGCAACAGTGTCCCTAATTTGCTGGGAAGTGGCGGTGCGGTCCCCTACGGCACTGCGTAGGATCCTACGGTCTTGGCGTGCATCCGTGCGTCGCTGCGGTCCGGTCCCAGGTCGACGGGCACGTGCACCTTCCGCCGACCACTGGCGACAACATCGATGTACTGTGGAGACCTCACGCCCCACGTGTTGAGCAATTCGGCGGTACGTCCACCCAGCCTCCCGCATGCCCACTATACGCCCTCGCTCAAAGTCCGACAACTGCACATACGGTTCACGTCCACGCTGTCGCGGCATGCTACCAGTGTTAAAGACTGCGATGGAGCTCCGTATGCCACGGCAAACTGGCTGACACTGACGGCGGCGGTGCACAAATGCTGCGCAGCTAGCGCCATTCGACGGCCAACACCGCGGTTCCTGGTGTGTCCGCTGTGCCGTGCGTGTGATCATTGCTTGTACAGCCCTCTCGCAGTGTCCGGAGCAAGTATGGTGGGTCTGACACACCGGTGTCAATGTGTTCTTTTTTCCATTTCCCGGAGTGTACATTCCACATCCAATCATCCCCAAAGCCAGAAACTTGCAGCACTAAGACACATGTTACATAGATTGAACAGAATCCCACTCAGCAAGAGAAACTATGAACAAGAAACGAACACGATCATACAAATAGCTAGGAACAACGGGTATGACACACATGTGGTACACAGGCTCAATCAAAAAATAAAAACACAAATAAAAAACAAACACAACATTTCCACAATACAAAAGAACTCACAAGCTGAAAACTTACAAACACACTCAACAAACACACACAATGACAACACCACACAGAAAAGAACCAGATGGTACACCATGACCTACACACATAAACTAACACACAGAGTTGCAAACATCCTAAAGAGACAGGGCTTCAAAATAGCATATAAGCCTGGGCAAACCCTTCAATCACACCTAAGCCAGCCAGCTACCAAGAGGGACAAATTCCAACAATCAGGAATATATAAACTTGAATGTCAAAGTTGTGATGCAGTATACATAGGCATGACATGCAGGAATTTTGAAACAAGATACAAAGAACATATCAGATGTTGGAGGTATGAAACAAACTATTCCACATTTGCAGAGCATTTAAAACACTACAACCACCATCCTACAAACATGGAACAAGAAATGAAAATAATGAGAATAAGCAACCATGACAAACATCTTATACAAATGCAAGAAAACTTCCACATCCAGAAAGCCATAGCAGAAAACAAACATGTGATAAATGAACAAACACACATCAGCACAGGATCCCTACTACACTTAATAAAGGAAATAATAACATATATATATATATATATATATATATATATATAACACCAAAATGCAGACACCCCCCCCCCCCCCCCACACACACACACACACACACACACACACACACACACACACAGGCCCCCTCCAAAAAAAAAAATTACATAACACCAAAATACAGACACACACACACACACACACACACACATACACACACACACACACAGAGCACAAAAAAATATATATCACGCCAAAACACACACACACACACACACACACACACACAAACACACACACAGGACAAAAACAAAAATAAATAAATAAAGACAATAAAATTAAATTAAATTAATACGACACCAAAAAAGCGCGCACACACACACACACACACACACACACACACACACACACACACACACACAAATGCATACACGAACAGACCACAGATACTTCAATAGTTACACACATAAGTTTGGCAGTAATATTCGATCTTTGGCAAAAACATTTGACAGTCGGCAACAGAAACCAAAACATTGCATTAAAACAAACATTCAGTGCATAGTGCTGTGGAATGCGGAAGAAACAGCAAATTGGCGCTCATAGGAAGAAGAACAACACCAAAAATGCAACAGGAGCGTAATACGTAAGAAACTGTCTACGCAACCTGTAAGTACAGTTCAAAACATTACCACTTAATAGGAAATACCAACCACCAGAACTGTTTATAACCTATAGGCACAGTGACAAAAATGTAAATAAAATAGCTAACATATGTACATATTCCAGGCCACTGATGATGCCTTGCAGAAAATAAAGGCGAAACGCGTATGGCACTAAAATTGTGTTTTATTCAGTTGCTGTCAGACGGTCCATAAGTGAAAATTATCAATATACCGTAGTATTACGCGCAACTGAGGAGGACAGGACCACAAAAGTTGATGTCCATGCCTACATGTCGGCGCTTGTACACCTATACTATGTGACCAAAGGTATCCGGAAACACGCAAAAACGTAAGTTTTTCGTATTACGTGCATTGTGCTGCCACCTACTGCCAGGTACTCCATACCAGCGACCTCAGTAGTCATTAGATATCGTGAGAGAGCAGAATGGGGCGCTTCGCGGAACTCACGGACTTCGAACGCGGTCAGGTGATTGGATGTCACTTGTGTCATACGTCTGTACGCGAGATTTCCACACTCCTACACATCCCCAGGTCCACTGTCTCCGATGTGACAGTGAAGCGCCGGCCGCTGTGGCCAAGCGATTCTATGCGCTTCAGTCCGGAACTGCGCTGCTGCTACGATCGCAGTTCGAATATTGCCTCGGGCATGGATGTGTGTGGTGTGTGATGTCCTTAGGTTAGTTACGTTTAAGTAGTTCTAAGCCTAGGGGACTGATGACCTCAGATGTTATATCCCACAGTGCTTAGAGCCATTTGAACCATTTGACAGTGAAGCGGGAACGTGAAGGGACATGTTCAGAGCTAAAATGTAAGACCGACCTCGTCTGTTGACTCACAAAGACCGCAGAGAGTTGGGTTGGGTTGTTTGGGGAAGGAGACCGGACAGCGAGGTCATCGGTCTCATCGGATTAGGGAAGGATGGGGAAGAAAGTCGGCCGTGGCCTTTCAAAGGAACCATCCCGGCATTTGCCTGGAGCGATTTAGGGAAATCACGGAAAACCTAAATCAGGATGGCTGGACGCGGGATTGAACCGTTGTCCTCCCGAATGCGAGTCCAGTGTCTAACCACTGCGCCACATCGCTCGGTGCGCAGAGAGTTGAAGAGGGTCGTAATGTGTAACAGGTAGACATCTATCCAGACCATCATACAGGTATTCCAATCTGCAACAGGATCCACTGCAAGTACTATGGCAGTCGGTGGCGGAGGTGAGAAAACTTGGATTTCATAGTCGAGCGGCTTTTCATTAGCCACACATCACGCCGGAAAATGCAAAACGACGCCTCGCTTGGTATAACGAGCGTAAACATTGGACGATTGAGCAGTGGAAAAATATTGTTTGGAGTGACGAATCACGGTACAAAATGTGGTGATCCGATGGCAGGGTGTGGGTAAGGCGAATGCCTGGCGAACGTCAACTGCCAGCGTGAGTAGTGCCAACAATAAAATTCGAAGGCGGTGCTGTTATGGTGTGGTAGTGTTTTTCATGGAGGGGGCTTGCGCCCCTTGTTGTTTTGCGTGGCACTATCACAGCACAGGAGTACATTGATGTTTTAAGCACCTTTTTGCTTCCCACTGTTCAAGAGCAATTCGGGGATGGCGATTGCATCTTTCAGCACGATCGAGCACCTGTTCATAATGCACGGCCTGTGGCGGAGTGGTTGCACGACAATAACATCCCTGTAATGGACTGGCCTGCACAGAGTCCTGACCTGAATCCTACAGAACACCTTTGGGATGGTTTGGAACGCCGACTTCGTGCGAGGCCTCGTCGACCAACATCGATATCTCTCCTCAGCGCAGCACTCCGTGAAGAATGGGCTGCCAGTCCCCAAGAAACGTTCCAGCACCTGATTGAACGTATACCTTCGAGAGTGGAAGCTGTAACCAAGACTAAAGGTGGGCCAACACTATATTGAATTCCAGAATTACCGATGGAGGGTGACACGAAATTTGAAGTCATTTTCAGCCAGGCGTCCGGATACATTTGATGACATAGTGTTCGTCGGAATCTCACTACGTAGCATCTACGCTGCAGCAAAGCTCTCAGACGGAAAATTTTTTTACGTCCCTTTATATTTCATGACGAGAGTGTTATCTAATAAAGAATCGAATATTTGGAAACAACTGTGGTATGAACAGTATTGAAACAGTAGTAATTAGCAGAAGAAAAGCAACATGCATTCATTAAAGCCAAACAACAAACACAAATAACAAGTGGGTAGATTTAAACTATGAACGCTGGCAGCAACGTCTACGAGAGGAAGGGACGATGAGCGAGGGGAAGAAAGCGCCCAAGCTCTTAAGATATGCATTTTAGAGCCTATATTTACTGGTCGTTTTTCTCTTGTTTTATCCCATACTACCACCTCTGAAAGTTTTTCTGTGGAGTTTTGGTTCACTCTGTATGTTGTTATCACTTGTGTCATACGTCTGTACGCGAGATTTCCACACTCCTACACATCCCTAGGTCCACTGTCTCCGATGTGATAGTGAAGCGCTCTCTCTCTCTCTCTCTCTCTCTCTCTCTCTCTCTCTCTCTCTCTCTCTCTCTCTCTCTCTGTGTGTGTGTGTGTGTGTGTGTGTGTGTGTGTGTGTGTGGCCAAATTTATATTTTTTTGCGATATTTAATACTACCATGTGCACAATTATTCAACTTCAAAGTAAGTTAGCATATTCAGTGGACGTGCTGTAATTTACAGTTTACGGTTTTACAAAGAAAATATTAGCAGATTTGAAAAAAAAATTTTTTTCGTGTATAGACTGAAACAATGCATGAAGTTATTTTTCAATTCTGATGACCTGGCTTGTTTCCTGATGTGGAATTTCTGTTCGTTTCCCCTCTACACGAGCGTACGTTGAAACTCGCGCTCCATTTCCGGGCGTTTTTTCGCACATTAAGGCAATTTTAACTTTAATGTGCGGAAAATGCAATTGCCCGCCGTCAAAATTAGCCATCAACGATAATCGTTAACGCCCTCACCCGTGAAATCAGCCGTGCACATGAATAGTGTGAATGCAAGTAATCGGCAATTACTTAGCGACGAAATTCCGCGACAGTGCTGCATCCAGAGCGCGAACGTGATGCAGCAGCTGATGCTGAACCTGATAGAAGTCACGAGAGCGTAATGACCGCCACAGTATTGCACATTGAGATGACGAAAGTCATAGGATAGCGATGTGCGCACACACACACACACACACACACACACACACACACACACACACACAGATGGCGGTACGACCGCGTACAAAAACTATAAAAGTGCAATGCATTGGCGAAACTGTCATTTGTACTCACATGATTCATGTGAAAAGTCTGACGACGGTATCATGCCCTCACGGGGGGAATTAACAGCCTTTGAACGCGGAATGGTAGGTGGAGCTAGACGCATGGGATATTCAAATGGTTCAAATGGCTCTGAGCACTATGGGACTTAACATCTGAGGTCATCAGTCCCATAGAACTACTTAAACTTAAGGACATCACACACATCGATGCCTGAGGCAGGTTTCGAACCTGCGACCGTAGCAGTCGCGCGGTTCCAGACTGAAGCGCCTAGAACCGCTCGGCCAAGCCGGTCGGCTCATGGGATATTCAGTTTCGGATATCGTTAGGGAATTCAATATTCCGAGATCCACAGTGTCACAGAAATTACACCTCACCACTAACAATGCAGTGTCTTTCACTGCCAACTATTGGCAGTGCTAACAGACGATCAACAGTGCGTGAAATAAATGCAGAAATCAATGTGGGACGTACGACGAACGTATCTGATAGGGCAGTGCGGCGCCAAGGACTTGGAAGATCAGTTGAATGGAATGGCAGTCTCTTGAAAGGAGGATATAAGATGAGCATCAACAACGGTGAAAAATGATAACGGAATGCAGCTGAACTGAATCAGGTGGTGCTCAGGGAACTAGATTAGGAAAGGAGACAGAGCAGTAGGTGAGTTTTGCTGTATGGGATTAGAGTAACTCATAATGGCCGAAGAAGAGAGGACATGCAACGTCGATTGGCTATGGAAAAAAAAAAGCGTTCATGAAGAAGAGTAACTTGCTGACAGCGAATATATATTTAAGTGTTAGGAAGTCTTTCCAGAAGGTATTTGTCTGGAGTGTAGCCATGTATGGAAACGAAACAAGGACGATAAACAGTTTAGACAAGAAGAGAATAGAAGCAATTCAAATGTGGCGCTGCAGTAGGATGCTGGAGACTGGATGGGTAGAGCGCGTAATTAACGAGGAGCTACTGAATAGAACTGCACAGACAAGAGATTTGTGGCAAAACCTGACTAAAAGAAGGCATCGGTTGAAATGACACATTCTGAGACGCCAAAGGATCGCTAGTTTAGTACTGGAGCGAGGTGAGAAATTGTTTGTGTGTGTGGTGGGGGGGGAGGGGGAGGGGGAGGAGGAGGGGGAGGGGGAGGGGGAGGGGGAGGGGGAGGGGGAGGGAGAGAGAGAGAGAGAGAGAGAGAGAGCAGATTCGGAACGATGTAGGTCGCAGGACGAAAGGGTTTGCACAGGATAGAGTAGCGTGGAGAACTGCATCAAATCAGTCTTAAGATTGAAGACAACACCAGCGACTGCAAAACAACTTTTACTTCACCCACATTGTATTTCGTTGAAGGTTAGAAGAAATGTGCATACTGGAGACTGTACCAGTCTCATTAAATTGGCTGAAAACACAAAAAAAAAAGCACAAGTGATTCTGGAAGCAGTGGTAGCAGTAGTGCCAAGTGTGTAACAACGCTATGCACTACACTCTGTTCTTAGTTGTCTGTAGCACATTTTAATTATACAACGTTATCATAATATGTCACAAAGAACAACTGGCCTTTTGCTTGTCTTTTGTTATAGAGGTCCAGATTCCTGTGACACATGTGGTTCAACCATGATTAAATGGGAGGTACCTTCGGCCACACAAATAAAGTGGCTGACAGACTACAAATTCTGAACTGGGCAAGTAATTTTATTCTCAGTAACTAAAAATACTGTTATAGTGTATTCACAGATGAATGATTTATTTAGGGTGTAATGGGTGTAAGTGCAATTCTGTTTATTTGTGGTAACTTAATACGTACACACATCAGCGGCTTTGGTGCTTTTTCTCTGCGTTGAACAGTCTTCCCCCAGTCACATCACACACTTCTTTACGAGACGATGTTTTCTTTATGGTCATAACTATTCCGCTAAGTGGACTACGCCTGTCAGTACAGACCGATCATTTTGTGTCCACGCATCCACTCTTCAACACCTGACCCGCTGCCCACGGAAAAAAAAAACATTAATGGCTTTCTCTTGTCACCCGTACTTGGGGGTACTAACCAACCTAAAAATGTAGAACTTGTGATAGATATGATAATTATTAGTCTGCAAATGACGTAAATACTAAATTAATGTGTTCAGCACACCGTCCTCAGATGCCAATAGAAATACCTGCACTTAAAACCGGTACAACCTGTATATTTGGAAATTACAAAGGCCAACGCGTGTTCAGGCTGGGTTTAGGTTACTCAAGTACTGTTTGATTTTTACGTCTAATGCGCCTTTAAGCAAGTGAAAAAATTTAGAGGATCAGTGTAAGTTCAACAGAAACAAACATCCTCTCTACGTCTTGCATTTGACATGACCCTACGGCTGTAAATAACCAACATTTAGACGATCTGAGGAACTTGATGGACAGTATACGTTTCACAGATTACGCGATCAGTATGAAGTTGGTTGGCTCTGAGCACTATGGGACTTAACTGCTGCGGTCATCAGTCCCCTAGAACTTAGAACTACTTAAACCTAACTAATCTAAGGACATCACACACATCCATGCCCGAGAGAATTAAGTTGGAACGGATTTGATGAGGAATACTAGAAAGAAGAAAAACGGTTGGCTGAACAGTACAAGTCGATAATACAGCAACTTCCTAGGAACAAGTATTGCACTAAACGGCCAAATTAATGGAGGTGAAGACGAAAAACGATTTCCTCCGTAAAAGACCACTACTGACATTGGTAGGGACTTGAACAAGTATTTCCCGGAAGTGTACGCCTCGAACTCGAAATCATATTGAGGCGAAACGTGGAAGCGAGAAATCCTATGAATTAACGCGAGAAGTGTTGAAAATTGAATGCGTCGAAATGTGCGACAAAGAGGATACAGAAAATTTAGAATATACCAAACAGACTTTCGTGCACACTGGATGAGACAGGTACATAGAGATAGAAATAAAAATTCAAAAGAGATTGAGGCGGGCAACAAATTAACAGCGTGACTTAACTTTGAAAATAGTACGTATGAAATCACGAAACTTCCCTTGTTATATGGTACACGGAGCTACGGGACCTCTGACATGGCCTTCGTCGGCATAGTGGAGATTATCGTCCATCTGAGCTGCGGTCCATCAATCGCCGCGACCGCTCTACCGCCCTGGTTGAAGTGAGCCACGGGTACCGCCGCAGAGAAGTACCGCAGCTTCAGAAGTCAGTCTGGACTTTCTCGCTCTGAGAGACCGAAAACTTTGTGCATTTCGGCTGATCCGATTTCCGATCGTCCTCCAGTGCTTTCATCGCTAAGAGACCCGTACAGGCATCTTCTTGTGAAGCTTTTCCTTTTGCGTGCTTGAATATTCGAGTCGCGTTACAGAGTAACGAATCGGCAGTAGTGTTTTCCAAGCAACTATTAGCAATGTAAAAATTCCGATTGATGCTTCCACTGGCCTCACTTCGTTTCCCCCTAATTTTTCTCAATTCACAACTTCGAAAGAAGAACTGATCACGAAAGTGTTCCGGAATATTGCTGCAAATTACAAAAATCACGAAACTTCCTGGCAGATTATAACTGTGTGCCGGAGCGAGACTAACTGGGGACCTTTGCCTTTCGCGGGCAAGTGCTCTACCATCATATCAGCGCACACTCCGCTGCAGAGTGAAAATTTCATTCTGGAAACATCCCCCAGGCTGTGGCTAAGCCGTATCTTCGCAATATCCTTTCTTCCAGGAGTGCTAGTTCTGCAAGTTTCGCAGAAGAGCTTCTGTGAAGTTTGGAAAGTAGAAGACGAGGTACTGGCAGAATTGAAGCTGTGGGGACGGGCCGTGAGTCGGATACCTCAGTTGGTAGAGCACTTGCCCGCGAAAGGCAGATGTCCCTAGTTCGAGTCTCGGTCTGGCACACAGCTTTAAACTGCCAGGAAGTTTAATTTCAGCGCACACTACACAGTAGAGTGAAAATCTCATTCTGCACAAAAATCATATTTGATTAAGAGAAAGAGCCAATGTGGGAACCAAAAGTAAGGACGTAGACGATTTGAATATAAAATTCAAAGTAAAATCACTTGCCAACTGCATTCATTTAATGCGATCGATTCTATTTTCGATCCAGATGAAGTCGTCAATTATCCAGGTGCATCCTGAATTCATTCGATTTGCTAAGAATGCTACTGCACAGTTTGCAGCTTAAGATCAGCTCGGTGATGATCATGTTATGCAATCTGAACCAACCGAAACTATGTAGTGGAAGAAGACTCGCTGTTAAGAAGCTTATCAGCAACGTGACTGAAGAACGATTCCCACAGGAAAGTTCAAGTACCGATTCCATGAATACCACTGACCGACTTGCCGTTTCAGTTTACGCGTGTCCAGTCCCCGACTCGCCTCGCATTCGCTATGAGGAACGATGATTTCGCAAACGTAGTATTAAGAAAACAGTCTCAATCGCGTTTTTTTTTTTATTTGGTGCCAACCGGTTTCAGTCCATCGCAGGGGCCATCTTCAGGGCGAACATATGGTCGACTGCTAGTGGCGTGGTGTGGCAGGAGAGACCTGGGTATACGTGACGCCACCAGCAGTTGACCAGTAGTATGTTCGCCCTGAAAATGGCCACTGCGATGGCCTGAAACCGGTCGACACTAAATAAATAAAAAACGCGATTGAGACTGTTTTCTTAATACTAAGTTAATTTATGCTAATTGCTGTTAATCCATGTTGTCCAAACATCTAATAAATCGCAAAGCCAATCGTTGGAAGTATGTGTGACAAACCTTGAATTGCTGTGTTTTTCCCATGGGCATTTGTACGTGGCATGCTCCAGAGTCGGTAAACGCTCTGCGCTATTCGTTTTCTCTCCAGACGCAAAGACAAAAAGCATCGTTTATCACCAAGCTTGGTTCAAATGGCTCTGAGCACTATGGGACAACATCTGAAGTCATCAGTTCCC
The DNA here is from genome assembly GCF_021461395.2 of Schistocerca americana. Taxonomy (NCBI): domain Eukaryota; kingdom Metazoa; phylum Arthropoda; class Insecta; order Orthoptera; family Acrididae; genus Schistocerca; species Schistocerca americana. Next base: position 153,126,319 of record NC_060126.1, on the reverse strand, counting down.
TACAACTTAGAACTACTTACACCTAACTAACCTACGGACATCACACACATCCATGCCCAAGGCAGGATTCGAACCTGCGACCGTAGCAGATGCGAGGGTTCCGGACTGAAGCGCTTAGAACCGCTCGGCCACCGCCGCCGGCATGATAAACTTTATGAGCAGTACTTGTTTGGAGGATCTATTATCGATCTAGTGGATAAGATTGGAGGATCCGTCGGGCCACCCGCGGAGAGTTTTTTGGTTACAGGATGGTTGTGTCTACAGAGTACTGTACCTAAAAGCAATAAGACCTAAGAAGATTGGAAATTAATGCAGGGTCTTTTATTTAACCCCGAACGTAATTACAAGTAACGTACTGCGCTGAAACAGGCGAAGTGATCCAATGCTGCAAGGTTAAACCATTGGCGATAAAATAATGGAAACAATAATGTTCGTAAAATGCCTAGTGGTAACCATACGTAGCCCCCTAACGTGGAATGACCACATACAATAAATATTAGGACAAGCATATGTCAGATTGAGATTCAGTGTTGGAATGTTAAGGAAATGTAATTCATCCACGAAAAAAAAATGTCTCCCGAAATGCTCGTTCGACCGATTGTTGAGTACTGTTCATCAGTCCAGGAACCTTAGCAAGTAAGATTAATAGAAGACATATCCAACGAACAGCGGCGGTTTCCGTCATGGGATCGGTTAGTCGGAGCGAGAGTGTTGCGGAGATACTCAACAAACTCCAAGGACAGACGTTACAAGAAGCGCGTCGTGCATCACGGACGAGGCTACTGCTGTAATTCTGAGGGAGTACGTTTCAAGAAGAGTCGAGAAACATGTTCGTTGCTCTCCGGTGGGGCTCGTGAAGTGCTCATGACGAGAACAATCGGAGAAATTAGGTTTATGGAGCTTCACCCACGATCGTTGTTTCCACGTCTAATTCGTGAATTGAATAGGAAAACGTGCGGCGGGGCGGGGAGAAGAATCAAGTATTCTTTACTACATACCGTAAAGCGGCTACTGGAGAGTGAGATGGGGCAGTGGCTAGCACACTGCACTTGCATTCGGAAGGACGACGGTTCAAACCTGCGTCCGTCCATCCAGATTTAGGTTTTCCGTGATTTCCCTAAATAGTTCCACGCAAACTCCGGTTGATCCTTTAAATGGACACTGCCGATTTCCTTCCCCATCCTTGACACAATCCTTGACACAATCCTTGACACAATCCTTGACACAATCCTTGACACAATCCTTGACACAATCCTTGACACAATCCTTGACACAATCCTTGACACAACTTGTGCTCCATCTCTGATGACATCGATATCGACGGGACGTTAAATCCAATTCCTTCTTGCAGATACTGGAGTATAGATGTAGATGCATAAGACAGCGAGAAGAAACGTCCATATGAGTGGCATACGAACTACTGGCGTATTCCGCCATGACATCTGACCAAGCTCAGACGATGACTAACTTATTCCCAAATTCTTAACTGCAGACAAGGTGACAGTTGTTCCCGAAGCTACATGATCACCAGATTTAGTTCCGCGTGACCTCTTCGTCTTCCCCAAGATGAAAAATAAGTTGCTGGCGGCAGGGGTGGGGGACGGAAGATTTGATACGATGGAGGAAATTCCAGCAGAATCGCAGAGGGTGGAAAAACAGCAAAATAGACTTCATATCAGTGGTGGCAGAAATTTTGATATTTGTGAATTAGCTTTCAAATGGATTATATCGAAGGTGATAATGTGAAAGAAGATATAGGTAGGACATAAATTTGATTAACACATTTCGGAACTCTCTGGACACCACTTTGTATTATGCTCTTGAGACGTGTTGTCCAGCTAGTGAAACGCACTCCCGTGCGCTCGTGCCTACTGGACGTGACGTCACGAACATGAGGCCGGGCCTCGTTTGTGTGTAGAGCCGCAGCAGCTGGCCACAAAGCTGCTTCTGGCCCGGCAGGTGCGAGCCTGCGGCATGCGGGCGCAACGCTTGTCTGTCCCGAGAACCGGCCGAGGCTGAAGAAGCAGCCGGCACGCGAGGCAGCCGACGCCGCCCCAACGCGTTCACGTTTCCTCCTCCGGCAAGCTGCTGCGGAGCGCACGGTGTTTCCAACGGCTGCCTACCTGTTCTTCTAGCTTTCCCGTTAGAGGTGTTCGATACGGCACACTGACGCTGTGACCTGCCAACGCCTGAAAAAGATTCTTCCTAGTAGAAGGCGGTAAATCCGCTTCTTAGTTCAGAGATGCAAACTACATGGTGGCCTCTGCGATAAAGTAACCCGTAATTGTACGACCCTGAGCCCAGTATGCCGGTAAAATGTAATGCACGGCAATCAATGTTCAGTGCAACATGCCCTTTACGTACTCATTCCCTCCTCTAATGGTTCAAATGACTGAGTACTATGGGACTTAACATCTGGGGTCATCAGTCCCCTAGAACTTAGAACTACTTAAACCTAACTAACCTAAGGACATCACACACATCCATGCCCGAGGCAGGATTCGAACCTGCGACCGTAGCGGTCACGCGGTTCCAGACTGAAGCCCCTAGAACCGCACGGCCACACCGGCCGGCTCCCTCCTGTGGTCCCCCCTCTGTATTACCATAGATAGCGTGTAGCTGTTCTTATTTTTACTGAAATGCAGGACATGCGAGAGGCCTATTCGTACTCCGCCGTATGAAAGCAGGACACCGAGACTCCACAGTTGACCACCCACCTGATAGTTCGAAGAGTTCAGTCCCACGCAGAAGTAGCACTCTAGTCGCAGATCTGTCGTTCTTGCCCGAGGCAGGATTCGAGCGTGCGACCGTAGCGGTCGCGCGATTCCAGACTGAAGCGCCTAGAACCGCTAGACCACACCGGCCGGCAAATCACGGGAAACCAGCGTCTAGATGGCCAGACGCGGGTTGAAGCGTAGTCCTCCAGAATGGGGCACACTGCTGTGACGTGCTTGGAAGTATCTACTTAATATGGTACCATGTGTTACGGGAACTTCCCACGGGAAGAGTGGCTGCTTGAATGCCCCTGTACGTACTGTAATACGTTGTGTGGATATTTTACATACAGAACAAGTCATTGACTGTATTCAAAACACACATGGACAGACAATTATTTACAAACATCAAGCTTCATATTTTTTATGTTGGACATATGGTCCCAGATTTCAACTAGTTTCCATCCCCTGGCTCTGATCAAGGTTTTTGGGGGATTTCCCTAGGTTATAAGCCAAAAGTCTGAACAGAGAACCCCATGCCAAATACACTTCTGGAAATAGAAAAAAGAACACATTGACACCGGTGTGTCAGACCCACCATACTTGCTCCGGACACTGCGAGAGGGCTGTACAAGCAATGATCACACGCACGGCACAGCGGACACACCAGGAACCGCGGTGTTGGCCGTCGAATGGCGCTAGCTGCGCAGCATTTGTGCACCGCCGCCGTCAGTGTCAGCCAGTTTGCCGTGGCATACGGAGCTCCATCGCAGTCTTTAACACTGGTAGCATGCCGCGACAGCGTGGGCGTGAACCGTATGTGCAGTTGACGGACTTTGAGCGAGGGCGTATAGTGGGCATGCGGGAGGCCGGGTGGACGTACCGCCGAATTGCTCAACACGTGGGGCGTGAGGTCTCCACAGTACATCGATGTTGTCGCCAGTGGTCGGCGGAAGGTGCACGTGCCCGTCGACCTGGGACCGGACCGCAGCGACGCACGGATGCACGCCAAGACCGTAGGATCCTACGCAGTGCCGTAGGGGACCGCACCGCCACTTCCCAGCAAATTAGGGACACTGTTGCTCCTGGGGTATCGGCGAGGACCATTCGCAACCGTCTCCATGAAGCTGGGCTACGGTCCCGCACACCGTTAGGCCGTCTTCCGCTCACGCCCCAACATCGTGCAGCCCGCCTCCAGTGGTGTCGCGACAGGCGTGAATGGAGGGGCGAATGGAGACGTGTCGTCTTCAGCGATGAGAGTCGCTTCTGCCTTGGTGCCAATGATGGTCGTATTCGTGTTTGGCGCCGTGCAGGTGAGCGCCACAATCAGGACTGCATACGACCGAGGCACACAGGGCCAACACCCGGCATCATGGTGTGGGGAGCGATCTCCTACACTGGCCGTACACCACTGGTGATCGTCGAGGGGACACTGAATAGTGCACGGTACATCCAAACCGTCATCGAACCCATCGTTCTACCATTCCTAGACCGGCAAGGGTCTATGCACGTCCGCATGTATCCCGTGCCACCCAACGTGCTCTAGAAGGTGTAAGTCAACTACCCTGGCCAGCAAGATCTCCGGATCTGTCCCCCATTGAGCATGTTTGGGACTGGATGAAGCGTCGTCTCACGCGGTCTGCACGTCCAGCACGAACGCTGGTCCAACTGAGGCGCCAGGTGGAAATGGCATGGCAAGCCGTTCCACAGGACTACATCCAGTATCTCTACGATCGTCTCCATGGGAGAATAGCAGCCTGCATTGCTGCGAAAGGTGGATATACACTGTACTAGTGCCGACATTGTGCATGCTCTGTTGCCTGTGTCTATGTGCCTGTGGTTCTGTCAGTGTGATCATGTGATGTATCTGACCCCAGGAATGTGTCAATAAAGTTTCCCCTTCCTGGGACAATGAATTCACGGTGTTCTTATTTCAATTTCCAAGAGTGTATTTCTCTGTCCCAGTAGCAGATCGTCTGATATTTGGCTGAGAAGTCACTGACATCACTGGGTCAATAACATGTCAGCCGCCTCCATCTTTAGGGATTGAGGATGAAAAGCAGTTGTATGGATGACACGTGAAATTTATTATCAATCGAGAAAATCGCATACTTCGTCCACAGAGCGTGGCGGACACGCCGGTATCGAGCGACCGCCACGTCATTTTCTGGCAGTGGCGTCACTGGATGCATTACGGAGGGCCGCGGGGTCAGCACACCGTTCTGCCGGTGACCTGGAGCCGCCACTACACGGTCGCGTTAGTACCTCCTTAGCTGGCATCACGAGGCTGAGTGGAGCCCGTTGGAGTCCTCTGGCAGTCCCGGGAATCGAACTTGGTTCCTCTGCATGGGAATCAAATGTACTGACCACTAAGCTACGGAGTCGCATAATCGAGCAAATCATCGACCTTCCATAGTACAATTCGGGAAACAAGTTTCCTTCGGGAAACAAGTTTCTGTGAATTGTGTGAACTGTTGTGTGTCTTATTGTGTTTTAAGTGTTTGTGAATACTACTTTCAAAGGCAGAGTTAAGGTACCAGCACAGCATTCGCCTAAACAAGCGTGGAAAACCACCTAAAACCGCACTCGGGCTATTCGCTACACGCTGTCTGACCAGCGGTCGTTGGTCTATCGTACGGGTTGGATCTGGGTCTGCCACAGCACCCTGTCTCGCCAGCCATTGCGCAGCGCGTCAAACTCTACGAGTAAGTCCCAGAGAAGTACACTGATGTGCAAAACTAAGGACGAAAGTAACTTTCGCATAATTTGTCACTGCCTAGTACTCGACGAGAAATGGACCACGTATAAAAAGAACTGCTACAGTGCAGCACGAAAGGTAACGAAGAAATACGCAATGAGACGAAGAGAAATGAAGCTTTTTTTTCCAAGACAACAATTACACAGTGTCACCGCGATTTACGATGGTCACCAAGACATTAAAAATAGCGGGACATGGTTCTTCATGGAGTGTGTTATCACGACGGACGCAATACATACGTCGGAACGTGCTTTCATGTTGCCACAGGGCTGATGAGTAGTTCTTGTGAACGACGTTCCATTCGTCGACCAGCGCGGCTGACAAATACTGCATCGTCGGTGGTGCAGTAAACCTCCGCAACGCGCCCGACACGTGCTCGATCATGTTTCAGTTGGGGGAATACGTGTGAGAGTCCATTCCCCAAGCATCCTCTCGTTCCACGAGTTTCTCCAGCTGAGTTGTTCGATGCGGTCGCGCATTGAAATTCATAAAAATGAAGTTATTATCGAATGCACCCCTGAAAAGACACACAGGGAAGGATTACTTTGTCCGAATAACGCTGGCTAGTGAGTGTACAAAGATTCGCATGTCAGAACGACTATTTAACATTTTGCCTCCCCACATCATAACATTTGGATAATCAAAACGGCCACGTTCGACAATGTTCCTCTGTGCCCTACGTGTTCTCACCTCTCGCCAGATGCAGGTAGGCCCAGAATCACTACTGAGACCGAATCTGCTCTCATTCGAGAGCCTGGGACGTCAATCCTCGTTGGTCCAGTCCCTATGCTCTTGGCGCCATCTCAAACATTGCTGCCAAATGAACACGTGCCAAATGAACACGTGCCAAATGTACACGTGCCAAATGTACACGTGCCAAATGTACACGTGCCAAATGTACACGTGCCAAATGTACACGTGCCAAATGTACACGTGCCAAATGTACACGTGCCAAATGTACACGTGCCAAATGTACACGTGCCAAATGTACACGTGCCAAATGTACACGTGCCAAATGTACACGTGCCAAATGTACACGTGCCAAATGTACACGTGCCAAATGTACACGTGCCAAATGTACACGTGCCAAATGTACACGTGCCAAATGTACACGTGCCAAATGTACACGTGCCAAATGTACACGTGCCAAATGTACACGTGCCAAATGTACACGTGCCAAATGTACACGTGCCAAATGTACACGTGCCAAATGTACACGTGCCAAATGTACACGTGCCAAATGTACACGTGCCAAATGTACACGTGCCAAATGTACACGTGCCAAATGTACACGTGCCAAATGTACACGTGCCAAATGTACACGTGCCAAATGTACACGTGCCAAATGTACACGTGCCAAATGTACACGTGCCAAATGTACACGTGCCAAATGTACACGTGCCAAATGTACACGTGCCAAATGTACACGTGCCAAATGAACACGTGCCAAATGAACACGTGCCAAATGAACACGTGCCAAATGAACACGTGCCAAATGAACACGTGCCAAATGAACACGTGCCAAATGAACACGTGCCAAATGAACACGTGCCAAATGAACACGTGCCAAATGAACACGTGCCAAATGAACACGTGCCAAATGAACACGTGCCAAATGAACACGTGCCAAATGAACACGTGCCAAATGAACACGTGCCAAATGAACACGTGCCAAATGAACACGTGCCAAATGAACACGTGCCAAATGAACACGTGCCAAATGAACACGTGCCAAATGAACACGTGCCAAATGAACACGTGCCAAATGAACACGTGCCAAATGAACACGTGCCAAATGAACACAACGTACTGGACGTCGCGCCATTGTGCTGGGTGAGATTTCATGACTTTTACTCCTCTTAAATGTGGTCGCAAACGCACTCGCTGTTTGACGTGCCTTTGTGCCTGTTGCAAAATGTAGCGGTAACGTGCTGCTTTAGTTAACCGTGGTAGACAACCTCCTCTCCTGCAGACAGCTGTAGCTGTACTTCGGAACGTCCCCCATCCTTCAGTAAGCTGCGAGCAATACCATCTTCTGGTTTCCCAATGATTTTTCCCCGAGTGATCCCATGCAAATGTCTCGGAGTGACTTTATAATGAAGAACATCACTACACTGCAACGTAACAGCTCGCTCATTTACTTTCACTGTCTTTACCCATTCTTTCAACTATCTTGAGTTGTGTGGCCAGCCCCAATTGGCATTATATTCATTCTGAACTCACGCCATTTGATGTCAACTGCTGTGCACCACTGGCAGATCTCTGGCGACATACTCCCGCACTTTCATTCATTTGGTTGGTTGGTTGTTTTGGGGAAGGAGACCAGACAGCGTGGCCATCGGTCTCATCGGATTAGGGGAGGATGGGGAAGGAAGTCGGCCGTGCCCTTTCGGAGGAACCATCCCGGCATTTGCTTGGAGTGATTTAGGGAAATCACGGAAAACCTAAATCAGGATGGCCGGACGCGGGATTGAACCGTCGTCCTCCCGAATGCGAGTCCAGTGTCTAACCACTGCGCCACCTCGCTCGGTTTTAATTCTTTTCCACCGAGTTGTGAATATATTGTATTACTTCGTTTTGCAGATTAGTGTCCTATAACAGTCATAAACGTTGTAGAGGATATTGAGTCTTGCAGTTATGCAGGTATGGAAAGAGTAGCACCAGATATGAAAGGATGAATGACAGCACTAAACCAATCAGGGCTTTGATAACTTGAAATACACTGACGAAAGAAAGGAAGAAAAAAAAGAAAAAAAGGAAAAAAAACACCGCAGCACCAAGCAGGAGTAGTGCCACATAAACGGAAGTTCGTGGGCGTGTTTCTGCACCCGAAAGATGTCTAATCAAATTTCGCGCCAGTCGCATGACACTTGCGGCGCCACTATGAGGATGCATATCAGTTTTGCTTTAAATACATGCCGTAACGGTCATGAGCGCTAGCTACCTTTGAGATTGGATGTGTTGATTTGATGTTACTCAAGATCGCCTTTAAGGCGACAAAGACGCCATCATCACCACCTCACTGAATTCGAACGAGGTCGTGTAATAGAGCTACCAGAATCTGGATGTTCCTTTGCGATACTGCAAAAAGACTTGGCAGGTATGTAGACACTGAACATGACTGCTGGTGGTGGTGGTCACGATAACGTACAATCACAAGAATACCGGGCTGTGGATGGCCACGTGGCACTGCCGAAAGGGAGGACCATCGTCTTTGGCGTACGGCTCTGAGCCATCGTACTGCGTCTGCAGCAGCAATTTGAGCAGCAACAAACTGTTACAAATCAGTTACTTGAAGGACAGCTCCAAGCCATACGCCCTGTAAAGTGCATTCCACTGACCCTAAACCAGCGCCATTTGCTACTTCAGTGGTGTCAAGCGAGAGCTCATTGGAGGGCAGGGTCGAGGTCTGTGGTGTGTTGTGATGAAGACTGATTCTGCCTCGGTGCCAGTGATGGCCGTGTGTTGGTTAGGAGAAGGCCGGTTGAGTGCCTCCAACCAACCTGCATGTGTACTGGTAACATTAGACCTAAACCTGGAGTCCTGGCCTGGGACGCGGTTTCGTATGCTAGCAGCACCACTCTCGTGGTTGTCCCACACCACCCTGACTGCAAATTTTTACGTCAATCTCGTGATTCGACCTGTTGTGCTGCTACTCATGAACAGAATCACATGGTGTGTTTTCCAACAAGATAACCCTCGCACGCATACCGCTGTTGTAACCCAACATACTCTACAGACTTTCGACATGTTGCCTTGGCTTCCTCGACCGCCAGATCTGTGTCCAATAGAGCACACATGGGTTATCACCGGACGATAACTCGAGCGTCATCCACAACCAGCATTAACTGGCCCGTGAGAAACTCAACCCATGCACGTTTGCACGCCTGCGTTCAACATTCTGTCAGTTACATCGGTTATTACTGTAGCAGCACATCACATTTACAATGGCTTAACTCGCGCTTACCTTACACTCTGAGCTTATAATGTTAATCACTTCAATTTGTCACCTAGACATTTCCCGAAATTTCATTGTCATATACACTACTGGCCACTAAAACTGCTACACCACGAAGATGACGTGATACAGAGGCGAAATTTAACCGACAGGAAGAAGATGCTGTGATATGCAAATGATTAGCTTTTCAGAGCATTCGCACAAGGTTGTCGCCGGTGGCGACACCTACAACGTGCTGACATGAGCAAAGTTTCCAACCGATTTCTCGTACACAAACAGCAGTTGACCGGCGTTGCCTGGTGAAACGTTGTTATGATGCCACGTGGAAGGAGGAGAAATGCGTACCATCACGTTTCCGACTTTGATAAAGGTCGGATTGTAGCCTATCGCGATTGCGGTTTATCGTATCGCAACATTGCTGTTCGCGTTGGTCGACATCCAATGACTGTTAGCAGAATATGGAATCGGTGGGTTCAGGAGGGTAATACGGAACGCCGTGCTGGATCCCAACGGCCTCGTGTCACTATCAGTCGACATGACAGGCATCTTATCCGCATGGCAGCCACGTTTCGATCCCTGAGTCAACAGATGGGGACGTTTGCAAGACAACAACCATCTGCACGAACAGTTCGAAGACGTTTGCAGCAGCTTGGACTATCAGCTCGTAGACTATGGCTGTGGTTACCCTTGACGCTGCATCACACACAGGAGTGCCTGCGATGGTGTATTCAACGACGAACCTGGGTGCACGAATGCCAAGACATTTTTTGGGATGAATCAAGGTTCTATTTACAGAATCATGATGGTCGCATCCGTGCTTGGCGACATCGCGGTGGACGCACATTGGAAGCGCGTATTCGTCATCGCCATACTGGCGTATCACCCGGCGTCATGGTATTTGGTGCCATTGGTTAAACGTCACGGTCACCTCTTGTTCGCACTGACGGCGCTTTGAACAGTGGACGTTACATTTCAGATGTGTTACGACCCGTGGCTCTACCCTTCATTCGATCCCTGCGAAAGCCTACATTTCAGTAGGATAATGTACGACCGCATGTTGTAGGTCCTGCACGGGCCTTTCTGGATACAGAAAATGTTCGACTGCTGCCCTGGCCAGCACATTCTCCAGATCTCTCACCAATTGAAAACGTCTGGTCAATGATAGCCGACCAACTGGCTTGTCACAATACGCCAGTCTGAACTCTTGATGAACTGTGGTACCGTGCTGCATGGGCAGCTGTAACTGTACACGTTATCCAAGCTCTGTTTGACTCCATGCCCAGGCGTATCAAGGCCGTTATTACGGACAGAGGTGGTTGTTCTGGGTACTGATTTCTCAGGATCTATGCACCCAAGTTGGATGAAAATGTAATCACATGTTAGTTCTAGTATAATATATTTGTCCAATGAATACCCGTTTATCATCTGCATTTCTTCTTGGTGTAGAAATTTCAATGGCCAGTAGTGTATTATTATTATTTGGTGCTGGATTTCTTTTTCCATCGGTGTCATATTTGCTGTTGCGAATACATAGTACATGAGGGGTGTAGGGTGGAGGCGGCAGTGAGAGCGAGGCGGCCGGCAGAGCCGCTCCCGCGTCGCTCGCTGCGGCGGCCCACGGCGCCAATCTCGCCGGCTCTGCCTGTTTGCGCTGCGGCCTAGTGGTGCTGGCAGCCGGCGGCGGGAAGCGAGCACACCTCCGTAGCCAACCTCACGCCTTGGAAGCGCCGCAAACGACTTCTCGGCACGCCGTCGACTAGGGACGAGGCAGGTGGAGGGAAGCGGCCGCCGCTATTGCCCTACGCGCAACCTGGATTATAAGCAGTCAGGCAGCCAGCCAGCCAGCCAGCCAAACACTCCACCAAGTAGTGATGACGTGGGTGATCGTAGCGTTTACATACGTGCACCGATGACCCACCCAATACCGGTGTTAGTTTGGTGGACCCAGCAAGGAATCTCAGGACGAAACGAGCACATGAAAACACTATAAACTGTAACTACCTCCTCCAAAAATTAATGTGTCGTAATTAATTTTCCTCTTTCGTTGCAGATTGCGGTTCAAAAATGGTTCAAATGGCTCTGAGCACTATGGGACTTAACATCTGAGGTCATCATTCCCCTAGAATTTAGAACTACTTAAACCTAACTAACCTAAGGACAACACACACATATCCATGCCCGAGGCAGGATTCAAACCTGCGACCGCAGCAGTCGCGCGGTTCCAGACTGAAGCGCCTAGAACCGCTCGTCCACTCCAGCCGGCGCAGATTGCGAGGGATGGCGTATTGCGCCCGTTAAAATTTGCTTCAGTTCGGCAGAACGTAGAGGATGAACAAATTCTCAAAAACCATTGCTGCTGAGAGGTCAAACGGCATACAGGCAGTTGAGGGTCGGGCAGAATGGCCAGACTAGCGTATACCTATTTTTTAAGCTGAGTAGCAATAGACAAAAATGCTTAGAAATGTGTGATTATAATCCACAGTGATTTTAGTATAATAGGAACCGGTTGGTAGGACATGTTCCGAGGCATCAAGGGATCACAAATTTAGCATTGGAGGGCAACGTGTAGGGTAAAAATCGTAGAGGAAGACCAAGAGATGAATTACACTAAGCAGATTCAGAAGGATGTAGGTTGCAGTAAGTACTGGGAGATGAAAAAGCGTGCACAGGATAGAGTAACATGGAGAGCTTCATCAAACCAGTCTCAGGACTGAAGACCACAACAACAACAACAACTGAATAGTTTGACTACCTTAGAATCAAATTAATTGCATTAAACAACTCAATTTTCACAAAGTGGCAAAATGGCCACACACAGCTTTAAACTCTAAAATAAGTGAGAAAAACTATTTTAACAAATAAATATAATTTACTGTGTAACGTGATTCGAATTACACTTATCACACATAAAACTTTGTTCTCCGAGTATCGTATAAATTTCATGGGCCCAGAAGGAACGCAATTCGCACTAAATTCACAGCTCCTCTGGCCTAGGATTTGGAAATTTTTCTCCGCAGTACATGAGCTCTTTGTCTTCATTGTTGTGCTCAAAAAGGGGTCTCCTAGGCTTCTATTTCCTGCTCTTCGCGCTCTTCTTTTTACTGCCTTTCTTCTCTTCGAGTGTTTTCCGTTTCTCGTCCTTTCTACTTTCTTTTTCTTCTCTTTATTTACTTGCCCCTTCTAGATCACTATTATACGGACTAACTAAGTATCACCGCGGAACCTTCTTTCGGCCGTTGTTTTTTCGCTTTCCCCCTACACAAAGTGGCCAGAAGCCGCCACCGAAATGGCCACTTCGCCTGCTTAACGTCTTCACACAAAATCTGTACACCCAGTAACAGCATGCCCGAAGTTTCAATAAATAAAGTGACGTTAGGGAGTGAACGTTTGACGCTTTCAACAGAATATCATTGAAAAGACTTAAGTCACATTCCCTCTTCACAACAAAAACACAAACTGACCGCTTACTTTACATCAGCATAACTAAAATCCACAAAATACTTTGAGGAGCTGAACAGCGAACAACCTAAATTTCGTAGTGTGCCGGGGCCCTCCAGGTAGAACAAGTTAAAACATTTCCACCGCCTTACAGCCCCCCAGACCCCAATGGCCACTTTGCCCGCCGCGGAAACTTTGCCCGTCTCTCCCCACAAGGGGAATTTTATGTATTTTAATATTGTTGAAAATATTACAGAAGTCTGTCACTTGTACGAGCCACGTTATCCTAGATGCGGCCGCAGACTCACAGCAGCTACGCATTTACAGTTGCGCTACGGTAACGAGACTGTAATACGACGGCAGGCAAGGAGATTCTCTGGAAAAGACTCAGAAGTTGAGTCCCATAGTGCTCAGAGCCATTTGAACCATTTGATACACCACCTCCTGATAACCATGTGTATAAATAGCGAATTTGACCGATATCAATTCGGAAGATTCTGCGCACTTTCGGAATTAGAAAATTCAATATATTTACATCACTCGAACCTCTTCATGTTGTTCTTACGACGTCCCTGTAACTACATTCACAAAAACGTTTTTAGAATATCTGTCTAGAGCGTGTCAAAAATCAACACAAGACTCGCTGCCACATTCCAACAGCGCGAATTTTCGCGGGTGCTGACATTACGTGTCTGCACTCCTGATACACCCTGATATTCCCCCGCCACTACCGTGGCGCGGCGCTTCAGCTGCCAAACCAAAATGGCGCAACTCATTCATAAAGTGGAGTATCGAGCGTTTAACAGGTTCCTGCAAAAGCCTAAGACGAGTGTGGTTGAAATAATTAAAATTAAAAACGCGTACATTTAATATCACTTAAAATTATGACACACACACCCATTTTCACTGACATTCACCTAGCCGTTCATACCCAGCCATGAAGAACTCAAAATTCTTAACTTAGTCCATGTCAGCATGAGTTATTTGTGTTACTAAACCGTTAAACCGGTGCACGCAGCGAGATCCCAGTAACATTGTCTGTCTGACGCCATTTATAAAATCATTTGCCAAATTTAAATACACTCCAGGAAATTGAAATAAGAACACCGTGAATTCATTGTCCCAGGAAGGGGAAACTTTATTGACACATTCCTGGGGTCAGATACATCACATGATCACACTGACAGAACCACAGGCACATAGACACAGGCAACAGAGCATGCACAATGTCGGCACTAGTACAGTGTATATCCACCTTTCGCAGCAATGCAGGCTGCTATTCTCCCATGGAGACGATCGTAGAGATGCTGGATGTAGTCCTGTGGAACGGCTTGCCATGCCATTTCCACCTGGCGCCTCAGTTGGACCAGCGTTCGTGCTGGACGTGCAGACCGCGTGAGACGACGCTTCATCCAGTCCCAAACATGCTCAATGGGGGACAGATCCGGAGATCTTGCTGGCCAGGGTAGTTGACTTACACCTTCTAGAGCACGTTGGGTGGCACGGGATACATGCGGACGTGCATTGTCCTGTTGGAACAGCCAGTTCCCTTGCCGGTCTAGGAATGGTAGAACGATGGGTTCGATGACGGTTTGGATGTACCGTGCACTATTCAGTGTCCCCTCGACGATCACCAGTGGTGTACGGCCAGTGTAGGAGATCGCTCCCCACACCATGATGCCGGATGTTGGTCCTGTGTGCCTCGGTCGTATGCACTCCTGATTGTGGCGCTCACCTGCACGGCGCCAAACACGCATACGACCATCATTGGCACCAAGGCAGAGGCGACTCTCATCGCTGAAGACGACACGTCTCCATTCACGCCTGTCGCGACACCACTGGAGGCGGGCTGCACGATGTTGGGGCGTGAGCGGAAGACGGCCTAACGGTGTGCGGGACCGTAGCCCAGCTTCATGGAGACGGTTGCGAATGGTCCTCGCCGATACCCCAGGAGCAACAGTGTCCCTAATTTGCTGGGAAGTGGCGGTGCGGTCCCCTACGGCACTGCGTAGGATCCTACGGTCTTGGCGTGCATCCGTGCGTCGCTGCGGTCCGGTCCCAGGTCGACGGGCACGTGCACCTTCCGCCGACCACTGGCGACAACATCGATGTACTGTGGAGACCTCACGCCCCACGTGTTGAGCAATTCGGCGGTACGTCCACCCGGCCTCCCGCATGCCCACTATACGCCCTCGCTCAAAGTCCGTCAACTGCACATACGGTTCACGTCCACGCTGTCGCGGCATGCTACCAGTGTTAAAGACTGCGATGGAGCTCCGTATGCCACGGCAAACTGGCTGACACAGACGGCGGCGGTGCACAAATGCTGCGCAGCTAGCGCCATTCGACGGCCAACACCGCGGTTCCTGGTGTGTCCGCTGTGCCGTGCGTGTGATCATTGCTTGTACAGCCCTCTCGCAGTGTCCGGAGCAAGTATGGTGGGTCTGACACACCGGTGTCAATATGTTCTTTTTTCCATTTCCAGGAGTGTATTTAAAACTCTCTCGTAATCGACTCATAAACAGGAATAATCTTATATTAAAGGTTTAACACTGTGAGACAAGTATTACAGTAAGAAATACTATTTTATTCACAGATGTAATTTTCAGCAACTGCAACTATATTTCAGAATGAAATTCAGTCGTCAGTTTTTTATTTCGATAAATTAATTTGAAGTCTTCAGAAACTTAGTATTGATTTAGCAGATGTCAGTATCTTCTTCGCAGAAACATAACACTATGATATATCCAAAAACGTACATATTGTATATGATTATTGTAAACACAGATTCGTAGACTGATAATTTACATTAACGAAATCACATCTATGTACAATTCAAGCTGTTGTGCCAGAAGCAAGGAACATACAAGCTCGACATCCACATAGAAGTGACTCAGTTACCGTAAATTGTCAATCTGTGTTTCCAATAATCACGTATAACATGTACTTTTCGGACATACCATGCCATTATGTTTCTACGAAGAAGATATTGACATCATCTAAACCAATGCTTAGCTTCTACAGATGGCAGAATAACTTGTCGAAACGGTAAAGCGAAATAAAAATATATTTGCAACATTTGCAACATTTGCAACTGACGACTGAACTTTATCCGGGAATTATAGTTAGAAACTGCGTGTACGTCTTGTGGCTGCGCCAACTCATGGCGCACAGTGTGCATTCGGTATTTGAGAATGAATGCATTTAGAGACTTCCAGCCAACTTTTCACACAATTTCAAATGTTTACGGAACGTGTTCTCGCTGACCACCATCCACAGAATAATGAATGGAAAAAAGTTCAACGCTTGCTACATTTTCGCTGTTCATACAGTGAAACTTCAGCATACGCATGACGTTTCATCCATGTAATACTTTTTTACTACTAACTCTATTCGCAATATGTTTCGCAGACAGCATCCATGTATATCGCTGAATGCAATATGACGTCAAACATTGAAGTGCATGACAGATTAGCTTTTGCTTAAAACGGAGCTGAAATTACACTGATTACACTCATCCAGTGTTTAATATAAGAGCACTTAACTACTTCCAAAAAACTTTAGACATAATTTCAAACATTTTCTGAACTTCGATTTCTTCCGTCAGTTCTATATGGTACGGATGCCACACCGCGCAGCAATATTCCAAAAGAGGCTGAACATGCGTAGTGTAAGTAGCCTCTTTAGTAGACCTGTTGCTTTTCCTAAGCATTTGGCCAAAAATGGGCAGTTTTTGGTTCACTTTCCCCGCAACATTATCTATGTGACCTTCAAATTTACGTTATGAATAACTGTCGTCCCTAAGCACTCAGCTGAATTTACAGCCTTTAGAGTTGTGTAATTTATCATGCAACCAAAATTTTGTTGATTCTTTTTATTACTCATGTGGATGACCTCACAACTTTCATTATTTAGAGTCAATTGTAACTTTTCCCATTATACCAGTTTCTTGTATAAACCATTTTGCAATTGTTTTGATCATCTGATCGCTTTGCAAGACGGTACGTTACAGAACCATCCACAAACAAACTAAAAGGGCTGCTCAGCTTGTGTCCTAAGTTGTTTGTACAGTTCCTTAATAGGAAAGTGCCGGTAACATTTCATTAGGGAACGCCAGATATTTTTTGCGTTTTATTTGATGACTTTTCGCCCATTACTACGAACTGTGGCCTTTCTGAAACGAAAGTACTAATCCAGTCGCACAACTGAGACGATAAGCCGTAGGCACCCAATTTGATTAGAAGACACTCGTGAGGAAGTTTCCAAAACCATGGCACTCATAACTTCGTGAGAATAAACAGCCAGTTGTGTTTCTGAATTCGTGTTGGCTATTTGTCAATAAATCTTTTTCTGAGACGTGATTTGTAACGTCCGAGCACAGTACACGAGCCAAAATCCTATTGCAAATCTACGTCAGTTATTTGGGCCTGTAATTCAGCGGATTACTCTTAGTTGCTTTCTTGAATATTGCTGTGACCTTTTCAACTTTCCGGTTTTTTCGTTCGGATCTTTCGTCCAGCAATTGCCTGTACGAATACGACTGGTAAGTATGAAGCTATTTTGTCAGCGTACTCTGAAAGAAACCTAACTGTTATAAAATCTGCCGCGGAGGCCTTGCCTTCATTAAGTGATTCAAGTAGCTTCGCTACACCGTGGATATCTTGGTTCAAATGGCTCTGAACACTATGGGACTTAACATCTGAGATCATCATTCCCCTAGAACTTAGAAGTACTTAAACCTAACTAACCTAAGGACATCACACACATCCACGACCGAGGCAAGATTCGAACCTGGGACCGTAGTAGCAGCGCGGTTCCGGACTAAAGTGCCTAGAACCGCTCGGCCACAACGGCCGGCACAGAGGATATCTGTGTCTAACTTATGCATGTTGGCATTTGTTCTTGATTTACATTACTGAATATTTACTACGTCCTCCTTCATGAAGGAAAACCGTGTTAAGCAACTCTGCTTATTGGAACTGTCATCATTAACATTAGCTTTGCTATCACGCAGTGAAGGCATTGATTGTGTCTGGCCGCACATGCGACCAGAATCTCTTTGGGTTTTCTGCCAGATTTCGAGACAGAGTTGCGTTTGTGGATAATATTAAAAGTATCTCGCACTGAAGTTCACACTAAATTACGAGCTTCTGTAAAACTTCAGCAATCTTGAGGAATTTGCGTTCCTTCAAATTAAGCATGATTTTTTGTTGCATCTGCAATAATATTCCGACGCTTTCTGTGTACAATCGAGGGAGTGATTGAGTTCCGATTTTTATTTATTTATTTGGTATAAATCTATAGACTGCTGTCGATACTATTCTTTGAATGTAAGCCGCATCTGATCTACGCTTTCATGACATCGTCCTTGCGCATTCTGCACAGAAAGTATGTAAACAACACTTCGAAGCATTGTTGAGGTTAACGAAAATTTAGCAGTAGCACGAAGAGATATATAGCAAATAAGCTGTAGTGATCCAACGCAACAATGACTGTTCCATTGGCCAATGCGATGTTAGTTCAGGTTGACCAAGTATGAACGAGCTCTGACCAGTAGATCTCAATGTCAACTTCCCTTCATTTTGTACACTCTGCACACATAGTGCCCATTTTCAGATTTCTTCCAATAAAAATCTTCCATCCCCCCCCCTCCCGCTCCCCTTGTAACAACAATCTGACTGTTCCGATACACGTCGTATTATTTAACAATATTTAATCGATATTCATCTATCTCTAGACAGATCATAAACTCTGTATTATGGATAATTCAACATGCTTGCGTTGCGCTCATTGAGCGCCAGTTATTTCTCAGGCGATCAGCTGGCCGCTAACGACACACACACACACACACACACACACACACACACACACACACCTGTATGTCCCATTCAAGGACGGCGTCCAGCCTTTCGAATAGCACGAATTAAATACAAGTGAGCCACGGTGGCCTTGTAGAAACGTGCGTTCATTACGTAACACCACGGTTCTGTCAACTGAACACCGTTACATGAAGTCCCTTCATACTGAGGAGGATGCGCTTTTACGCCGGCCTTCTAGTAAGCTAGAAATGAAACATCGCCAACTTGACCGCATATTTTCAAGAAATAAATCACATATGCAAGGTATCAGCCGCAGTACTCGATTCAGTGTGGAAATTTGGTCCACAATTCTGATAGTACGCTGTTATGAGCTTCTGAGACTACAGCCTTTAAACATTCGCGTACACCTGTCGTCACTCGCTCGGTCCTGGTGCAGCCATATAAGGTTTTACCGCGAAATACTGTGGAGCAGAGTGGGTAAGAGGTTCGCGTTCACCGTGTCACCGAACCAACAAGCAACAGTGTTTTGTCCATTGTCCCAGACTGAACGGATTCTAACCTGCAGCTGTGCCAGAGATCTTGGAGCACTCTTATTACAAAAATGCAGTGTACTATAATGAAATGAGTGTGTAGTTAAAGAAGCAGCGAAACCTGTCTATGCATTAACATCGGTGCTGTGCGTTACTTTGTGCGGTCAGAAACAGGCTGAAAACTTGTAAGAGAGTTGGTGGTGGTGGTGGTGGTGGTGGTGGTGGTGGTTAGTGTTTAACGTCCCGTCGACAACGAGGTCATTAGAGACGGAGCGCAAGCTCGGGTTAGGGAAGGATCGGGAAGGAAATCGGCCGTGCCCTTTCAAAGGAACCATCTCGGCATTCGCCTGAAACGATTTAGGGAAATCACGGAAAACCTAAATCAGGATGGCCGGAGACGGGATTGAACCGTCGTCCTCCCGAATGCGAGTCCAGTGTGCTAACCACTGCGCCACCTCGCTCGGTGTAAGAGAGTTGGAAGGGAGGTTGCACTGAGAAATAATTATTAAAAAATCGATATGTTGCGCCGTTTACGAGTTGATTAGCATTAAAGTTAGGTAATCGGATAGTTGCGCACGAAAATTCAAGCGGCCTGCCAGGGACGGTGTCGCCAAACGTGTTCTTTCTTTGGTTTCCCAAAAGTGATACAAAATTTGGACGTGGTATATTAGCAAGGATCGAACCCGAGCAAAGGCTGAGCTGTCTCATTTACGCTATGAGAACAACTGACACTAATTGTGTCTGGCGCGCCGCTCGAATTTGCGCCTGCAACGGTCTGATTGGCTAACTTCAATGTTAATTAACTCAGAAACGCCACTACGTATCGAATTTTTTACTTAATTATTTCCCAGCACAGCCTCCACTGGAACACTCTTGGAGGCTTTTCAGACTGTTTCTTACCACCCTGTATATGCGTGCGGTTGACATATATTAGGTACTCCTTTCGCTTAAAACAACGTGCTCTCGAACAAGACTTTGAAACACGGTCAGCAGATGTGTCCGCCACCTCTGATGTTCTCTCATCTTCATCATCCAGCGAGTATTGCTGGAGCATATATGTTGCATGTCTGTTTTATTCTCCTTAAAATATGAAGACAAGTTGGCGATGTTTCTTCGTGTGTTACATGGGTATTGCGAGCAAAGTAGTTCGGTACAGGAAGAGAACGGAAACGAGGATATCACGAAATTTGCTATTTCTCACACCGAGACGCTGAAATGCGACGATCAGTTATTGTAGTATGAAGGACAAAATTTGCTTGCTTCACCGATGTTTTGACTCTTCGGAAAATGAGGACCGTCGACAGGCGAAAATAAATGATAATCAGAAAAAGAAAAATTGGAACGATTATTTGCTGAAAACAAGTGATACGAAATATAGCGGGTAGAAAAGTCTTCAGTTTCCAACACCTCTGACACACAGCATGTTTTATTATAAACAGAAGTTTTCGGTAAAAATACGTGTATACAGGATTATCCAGGTCTTTCGGTTACCCGTGCAGTCTCTGGTTCTCTCGCAACACCCAGAAAATCGAGAACTACTTGTGGTCATAATATGCACGTATAACGATTAATTCTCTGTCTCCGTAATCGAGTGGTCTGTGCGACTGACTGGCTCGCGGTGGACCCAGGTTCGATTCCCGGTACTGCAAGGGATTTTTCCCTGGTGGGAAGATTGTAACGGGGTGCATTAAGCCTCGTTAGGTCAACTGAGGAGGTACTTGATCGAATATGCGGAAGGTCACGAAAACAACGGCCTGGAGAGCGGCGTCCTCACCCCACGGCCCTCTATACTGCATCCAGTGACACCAATGGCAGAGGATGACACGGCGGTCGGTCGATACCGATGAACACGCCAAAGCCTGTGGACGAGGTCTCTACTGTACTTTTGTCAGGAGCTCTCATCTGCCAGTCACGGAAGCGGACTTTTGTTTTAAACATTACTGCTTTTGAGGCCTTTGTAATACAGTTCCAAAGTGTCTAGAATGGTCACAGAGTGATTGAGCGGGGTGAAGACAGCAGCGGTAGAGGGAGTGAGCCGCTAGTGGAGTGCGGCGCCGACCGGCTGCCCTGTTGTACAGCGGCAGGTGAGGCGCCGCTAGTGTATCGAGCGGCCACACAGCCGCCTGGGCGCCTGCCTTCGGCAACCCGCTGACTTTGGCTGCTGATCGGCTAGCGAAAACTCGGTCCGCAGGGGCGGCACTGCCCGGACCAAACAGACCCGGGCACCGCGTTGCGTCCAGGGAAGATCACTGTGCATATCAGAAAGACACCTCCAGATTGTGCCGGTTCTGTCCGTTTTAAACGCTCCCATTCGTCTCCTGGTACGTATTCCTATGTAAAAATTGACACACAATATTTCGGAGTAAATCAGCGATCAATTATTATATAACAGCTTTAACGGTCAATCTAGATCAGTGGTTTCCAAGCTTCGGAGGTACAAACGAAAATGGTTCGATGAAGTTTTAGTGGCCCGCCCGGTTGGCCGTGCTGTCTAACGCACGGCTTTCCGGGCGGGGCGGAGCGCCGGTCCCCGGCACGAATCCGCCCGGCGCATTTGTTGGTTCGTTGGTTGGGGTTGAAGGGACCCAACAGCAAACAGGGACGAAACAGGTCCTCAGTCCCTTCTTTCAAATGTGGTCCATTCCGATAATGTGACATCTCAGAAAAGTCAGAACGATAAAAGGGAAAATGCTAAAAAATGTTAAAGGGCAGTCATGTTGTCAATGGTAAAAACAAAATGAGGTAAGTCAGCAAGTGAGCGAACCCAACGCTATGCTAGAGGCAGGAAATATCCCACCTCTGAAGCAGCAGAGGCAAGACCATCTGCGACTTAAAAGGTGCAACCGCGAGAATGTAGAAGTGCGTATGGGAAAAGTAACCAAACCTATAAAGAAAATGATAAAAACAGAGTAGAACGGGAAGAAAAGAGGATCTGGCCCAGGGAGGGGAATCGGGAATCTCCAAACACGGGTGACAGTGGGAGATACCCCAACACTCACCGCCCTGCCCCAACACCAGAGAGAGATTAAAAACCTTAAAACTGAGAATAAAAACCACTTTCCCGGAGGAAACTGAGAACCAGATCGATCATCCGGGAATCGTCAGCCAACATCAAAGGTAAAGTGCGGGGGAGTCTGTACTTAGCACGCAGAGCCAAAAGAAGGGGGCATTCAACCAAAATGTGGGCTCCACAACAACAAAGTGGGGGTGGCTCATCACGCAAAAGAAAACCATGGGTCAGCCTGGTATGGCCAATGCGGAGACGACACCGTGTGGTTGTGTCCTTTCTGGAGAGGCGAAAGGAAGAACGCCACGGGCCTGGTGTCACCTTAACCGTACGAAGTTTATTAGACAGGGACGGCGGATTTGTGTAGAGGTCCGGTGAACCGACCAGTCTGTGGATGGTTTTTAGGCGATTTTCCATCTGCCTCAGCGAATGCGGGCTGGTTCCCCTTCTCCACCTGAGATACACTATTTCGGCGATTGCTGCGCAAACAAGTTCTCCACGTAAGCGTACACCACCATTACTCAACCACGCAAACATAGGGGTTACACTTGTCTCGTGTGAGACGTTCCCTTGGAGGTCCACCGGGGGCCGAATCGCACAATAACCCTGGGTTCGGTGGGGGGCGGCGGAGGGGTGAAGTGGACTGCGGTAGTCGTCGTGGGGTTGTGGACCACTGCGGCTGCGGCGGGGACGGAGCCTCTCTGTCGTTTCTAGGTCCCCGGTTAACATAGAATACAATACAGGGTTTAGTGACCACTGAAAATTTTTTTAATGGTCATTATTATCACCATTACAGTAGATTTTTATATAACAGATCATTATCATCAGCCATTCGACAAGCACTGATGGATAAAAGCCTCTTCTACAATATCCATGGATTGGTGTCTTCAGTGGTAGTCTGTTGCTCCTGCATATTTTGCAGGTAAATCTGCCGGGTGGTTACCTGGTATAATCAAAGTGCAGCTACTCACAGAGGACCAGAGGAGGCTGTAATTATCGTATGGCAGCTAAACTTGGTAGATAGGCCAATGCGTTAATGCGGAACCGATTTACGCAGACAAAATCAGTTCCATTTTTGGCCACCAGGTGTAAATCTATGGATATATGCTGTTTATAAGACAGTAAGACATCCATGCTGTCATTTGACAAGTCGTAACGTGAGTGATCAGTGTCGCTGTGGAGGAGAGAGACCGTGCGTTGTTAGTGAAACTGCTTCAAGTGAGCGGCAGCAATTAAAGTGCTGCGCTGAGAGAGCATAGCCAACTGAAAGATCTAAGGAGACGCGCGATGTCATTCAACGTTAATGATAATGAAATTCGAAAACGCGGGTGAGCTTGGTGTGGCACCTGGAGGAGGAAGGCATCCTATACTTGAGAAGTTACTGACGAGGTTGATGTTGCCGCAACTGACCATGCAGCACGTAGTGATACTGCTCGTGCAATCTCATGAGAACTGTCTACCCCCTGGTCAACAGCACCGTAAGTTGTGCTGTCTGTTTTGCACTGGTATCCATACGAGATCCAGTCGGTGAAGCAACTGAAACCTCATGACCTGCAGAAACAATGTGAGTTTGCTTTTCAGTTTCTGGAACAGACCGAAATTGATGATGTGTGATCGTGCAATATTCCATTGAGTGACGAAGCAAATTTTACACTACAGGGTTCAGAGAATACACGGAACTGCGAAAATGAGGCAATGTTAAACCGCGTGCTGTGCACCAAGACCCGCCGCACTGCCCGTAGGTGGCTCTGTAGTATGAAACCACACAGAGGGCCTGATGGGTGTTGTACCGCGAATTCTGCTCGTTATCGAGATTTCCTTGTACAGCTTATGATTCCTGTTTTGGAAGAACACAGCTGTGTGGAAACCACTGTTTTCATGTAAAAAAAAGTATACGCAATTCGTTGCTCACATTCCACTGGAGCTGCTGCGAACAACTGTTGATCACGTCGTTTTAAAGGTGCAGAATTTCGTAGACGTCTCCCGTGCTTTTATTGCTGGCGGTCAAGGAACTGGTTCATCTATACCTATCCATCCATCAGGGAATCTGTTACTTAAACCCCACGAACATGAACACTAAAATGTGGAGGAGCGCCATCGTGCATCAAGTACAAATTTTGACACTCTCTTAGAGGCGTCTAAAATGTTCTAGCAGATCAGGTAGAGTATTCCCAAAGAATGCACGGTTTCTCCTTTGAACCTGAGCGGAAGAACATACGGCCCTAACAGACAGTCACGAACAATGCCAGCCCAAATGTTGACAGACAGTCTTTGTTAATGACGTGACTGCACAATTTCGTCAGGATTCTCGACAGCCCATACGTGCTGATTCTAAAAGTTTACAATCTGATAGCGCTGAAACGAAACCTCATCCTTGAACAGCACAATTGTACTAAAGTGCGGGTTGGTACACTGTTGTATGAATCATTCGCCGAAGTGTACTCTTACAGGAAACTAACCTGCTGATAGCAACTGCATACGCTCTACATGGTATGGAGACAGCAGGTTCTCACGTAGCAGTTTCCAGATAGTCGTGTGGTCAACATTACTTGTTACAGCAAAATGTCTTTCGCTGACACTAATGTTGTTGTCAACTGCTCAAAGAAGTCCCACGCTGTCTAAGACGACGATCAGTTGCTTCCAACATCCTTCTGTAGGGGCACAGTCGTTCTAGAAATCTCTCCCGACATAAACGTTACGGCTGCACCGCAAACCAAGTCATTTATGAACACTGAACAGTTGATGCTACGTGCTTGATGCTAGTATGGCAATGAGGTTAGTCTATGTCAGTACAAGCAGTGAAGTGAGTCATATGTCAACATTACAGTCGTTCCATTCGAACAACAAACACTGGCCGTAACCCAAGAATGACAACTTACTGCACATTATAACCAAACGTAATCAAGAGGGTATTATGAACATTTCATCTAAGAAAACGTTGTTTCTCTGGGTTTCCCATGATGAATGTGAGTATGAAAATAAGTAGAAAATCATCTCCAGCAAGGAAGAAAAGCATTTTCGAACCAATGTCCGTTTAACACATTTTATTCCTTTCTGTGTGAAATATTTTTCCTGGAAGTTGAGCAAGACCTTTTTGTTACACCCTGTATAAAGTTTAAAGTACCTTTGGCACTTGCGAATCTATTACTTCACATACAAGATTTTGTCTGTGATTCCAACAAAGTGTCCACTCACCTACAGTAGTACATAGGTAAAACTACTTAATGGGAAAGTCTTCAGTTCACTTGCATTCCTCTCGGGAGTAACGACACACAATTGTAGAACCCTCTTGCTGAGTCTTCCTTAGATTTCCACAGCTTGACAGGCAACGCTAAGGGGCTCCAGCACTACGACATAAGCAGCTGCAGAAACTGCGTCGTCCGAATTCACGTTCTCCCCCACATCAGCTCATAGATTAACAGGTTTCCATGCAGCGTAGTTTACAACAGGAAAGTTCACTTGGTCTGCACATGTCGACTCTACAACGTTTAAGCGGACGGTCTCGTTTCAAATTTGTATTACATGCAAGTGTATATCCTCAAATAAGCTCTATACGAAAATACGTCTTCAGAACTGCAAAATTTAGACCTATAAAATCATTTGATAACGCTATCTCACTATACCCACTAAGAATTATGACAAGACCAGCCGAAGCTAAGCAAACACGGGATTAAAATAAAAACTTGACTGATTTCCGTGAAAGTATTAGGTAAAAATATGCACCTAGCCAAACATCAAAAATGTATAAGTGGTTCAGGCTAAAGCCAAGTCATGCGCCACACAAACCATGAGGACACGCACGTTTAATACAATATTTGTGAACGTCGACTTAAAAAGTAAAGCAAAGCTCGTTCATAAAGATATCAAATATATAAGTTAGTGATAAAGGATCACGAATGACTTTGGGAATCTTTCACTAAAGCACAAGCAAGTTGATATGCACCAGGAAGTATGGAACTCTGTATCCTAAGTGCAGAAGTGAAGAACTCTGATATTAGGACGGATAAAGTACTCGTATAAACTCGATTCTGTACCGTGCCTCGAAGGTAATACATCTCATCTAGCCACGAACGTACTGTCTCAATACAGAAAGTACTCACTGAAGTCCTAAATACACTAGAAAAACGTCACACCAAGCTTTGCAACGTGAATCAGTAATGAGGCACATTTACAACAGTATGTCCGTGAATGTACGATTGCTTCTGACGTCAGTGCTACATAAATATTACTCAACTATAACAGCGTCTTGCCGCGCCTGAATCTCTCGAGCATCAGCCACCGACTAGATATGCTGTGCCCATTCAAACCCAAGAGTTCTCCATCTGTCGCGTTCCACGTTAGATTCTGGTTATCTCGCGTGACTCCCTCAAAGGGCATCTTACAAGCATCCTACTGAGAGTGGTTAAAGCAATTATGGTTTTAGAGATCGATAGCTTCATAAAGAATGTGTGTTTACGAAGTATCTCCTATTTAAGAACGCGCGAAAGAAGACCAATACTAAAAGTTTTGAATTCGACAGACAACTTTCATTGGCATGGATTAATACAGGACGAAGGTTCATTGCTCCGATTTGATAGAAATCAAATCTAAATTATTCTCAATCACTTCACATTAATCCTCTGAGCTGCGTTTTGAAAAGTTTTGCTATCTCCAAAGTACCATCCTTTCAATCACGTTGCGTGATCAAGGGTCTTATTCAATACACCGGGGTAAGTTTCAGAGCGAAATCGTAGTTATTCACGAATTCCCAGGTTTACGCATACAAAGGGTATCAGCTCGCAGTATGTACACTATCTGATCAAAAGTATCCGGACATCTATTAGTGTACATTTTAGGGGTGTGTATTTATCTTTCGTGTATGTATGAAAGATTGAACTCTTCTGGGGACATTGCGGTCTGAACGTCTATAGTTGATTGACAGCAATCTGTCATCAAGAGTCGAAACCAGAGAATGTAATGATGTTGCAAGCTGGGGTCGAAGCAGAAGTCGAGGTCTGAATTGATCCCAAAGGCCTTCCATTGGGTTCAGGTCGGGACTCTGGCACACCAATCCATTTCAGGCCTGTTTCCGTCCACTTACGATCGCTGCACAGATGATGTTTCATGACTGTGTGCACTGTAACGCTGGAACAACCAACCAACATCTCCTAGATGTTCCTCCACACCACGCAGTATTACTGCGTTCATATCCTTTCGCACTCAGCGTTTTCTTGCCTGCTGTAACGGGGCCTCACTTTAGCCACGAAAAGCACCCCAATACTATAACACTGCCTTCACTACTGGCACTAAAAATGATAGCAGATAACGTTCCACTCGACAAACCCGATCCCTTACATCGGATTTTCATAGGGTACATCGTGATTCATCACTAAAAATCACTTTTTCCAGTCATCCACTGCCCTGTGTCGCCTGTCTTCACAACACTTCAGTCCCCGCTTAGCACTGACTACAGAAATTTATGGCTGATGAGGAGCCTCCTCGCCTCCGATTATACTGGCGAGTCCGGCTCTGGTGACACCTAGTGGTCAATTCCGCATTACATAGGAACGTCCGGATATTTTCGATTAGATAGTGTTTCTTGTCGAATAACCTCTGGTAGGACTGTTTCAATGTGGGCAAACGGTGCCCTGTGGTAGTTCATTCTGATTGAATGTGACTGCAAACGATAAGCAAAAAATTTTGGTTCAGCTTCCAGTCTGGCATAAATTTTCAGTCGCCAAGACACTCCGACTGAAACGATGCATTATCTCCTCTTCACAAATCGCCCCTTGACCAGCAATGGTTCCCAGTATAACACAGAGGTGTTGCCGCAGCGAAGGGAATGGTCTTTCCACTCTGGTATTCTCCGAAGGTGTGGCGTGGTGTCGTGCGGTGAAGTGAAACGGAAGGGCCGGCCATAAAACGAGCACCTGTGTGAGGCGTGAGCACGCCTCCGCAGTAGTGGGAGGGTACGAACTGACAGCAGCGTCAACACGTGACTTTGAGGGCGCGGCTTTCACAGGTCGCAAAATGATACGACGAGTGCGACGACGCTTCGCGATGTTGATAAGCACAGCCGACTGCCAAGCTTCGCGCCTGTTTCTTACCAATCGTCCATAACACCAACGCACTCAGTTTCAGAGCCCTATTTTTTCCCCTTATTGGCCATTAGTTGCTCCATTCAGTCAGCTTATTTCTAGCGATAACTTACACTGCTGGCCATCGAAATTGTTACTCCACTTATGCACTCCTGTGGGACCAAGATAACTTGAGATGGGACTAGGTTCTTTATGATTGTATTGTGTGTACGAATGCATGATCTCGCGGTGATATACATTAATAAAATATTCTTGGGTTTCAAGACGCGTCAAGTGGTTAACTACCAACGAGCTTGCGGCAGAGATCTCCTCTGCCAGTGTCAAGTGGTCGACTGTAGTTTGAATGCCACTGCTGTTCTTTATAGCCGCGCCGCCGCCTGTGCCGCGACCGCCGCGCCCCCTTCAGCGCTCCAATCACAGGATCCCAGGCAGTACTTAGCTGCAAATGGTTCAAATGGCTCTGAGCACTATGGGACTTAACATCTGAGGTCATCAGTCCCCTACAACTTAGAACTACTTAAACCTAAATAACCTAAGGACATCACACACACCCATGCCCGAGGCAGGATTCGAACCTGCGACCGTAGCGGTCACGCAGTTCCAGACTGTAGCGTCTAGAGCCGCTCGGCAACTCCGGCCGCCACTTAGTTGCAATCCACCGTCTTTATTCAGGGTGTCGCCGCTATTTTGATGTCTATTTCTTCATGTATTACGCTATCCAAGAAGCCATTCGCCCGTTTAATAATAGAAGTATCACCAAATGCAACTTGGTGTCCGTTTTTCAGTGCATGCTCCGCTACAGCTGAGTTTTCAGGATAGCGTAGGCGGAAAAACAAACAACATTAAAGTGCTTCCGCCTACGCAATCGCGAAAAATCTTCTGGGATAGCGTAATATATGAAGCAATAGAAATCAAAACAGCAGCAACACCTTAAATAAAGATGGTGGATTGCAGATAAGTGCGGCCTGGAATCCTGTGATTGGGGAGTCTAAGTGGGCGCGGCGGTCGCGCCACCAAAACATTGCCATACATGGCGTGGGACTAGGCACGAAGCCTATGATAAGGATAGGACGCGGCGCGCGTACTTCACGAAGATAGGCCTGCGCTCGCTCGCTCAAGTCAGCAGACAAACTACGTTACTACACCTCTTAACTCGTCACTAGGTATGTACGTACAAACGAGAATTGCATCTTTTACCGGAATCCGCTATTGTGGACTCTTACTGTTATTGGTCCTACGATGATCGGAAGTCCGTAGGCCTACTTATAATTTGTTACGGCTGTACTGGGGTACAATAACATTAAAATCATACCAAATAATCATCAGTTGCTTAAGGCACTACTTCTCGTATGAAATGAGGACTCTTAAGCAGAAGAGACTAAATGCTATAAACAAGTCGTTATACCATTTATGTCGAGTATTGCTCTTAAATTAAATTTTGTTGTTGTACTGTACTGGGACTAGACACTTCATGGTAGCAGATTCCAGAAGAAGATTATTCTCGTTAGTACTTACACGCCCAGCTGCGACGTAATAGTTGCAGACTGGAAGTTATGGTCAATATGTTCTCCATCGCTTTCTCCCTGACCGCAAGAGTAGTTTTCAGGCTCTTGTGAACGGAGAAGGTAGGTGTGAAGCACGTACCGATAAACTGAATTTTACACAATAACGACATAGCGAAAAGTAAAGACCAGTAAGATCATTCACCCACCGCCCCAAAACCCACGATCCCTAATTACTGTCCTGTAAAGTTTCCGCTGAACCAGTGGCTTCCTGGAACCTATGTTAACACAAATGGCTCACATGCCTCACGCAACTCGTGCCAGAAACGCTATTTTTCTAAAAGCTTAACCATCTGGAGCTCTCATTTCTATCACTTTCATTTCTGACCGAGTCCTGTATGTACAACAAATTAGGACGAAATACGTGATGAAGATCAGGCGTGGCAAGTCAAGTACGGACTGGGGGCACGGAAACGTAGCAGTACCGAATGAGTGAGTGAGAGAGAGAGAGAGAGAGAGAGAGAGAGAGAGAGAGAGAGGGGGGGGGGGGGGGGGGAGACGCGTCTACACTGGTGCGTCTAACGATAATCCTTAACAGAGGACTGTCATGTTGAATCTAGATGAGTCCGGTTTCTGTATAGCCAGAATGCATTCCTGATCATCATACGGCCCAGTATCTGGAGTAATAGCACGGAGCCACTGAGTACATAACACTGTCACCTATTGACGAAAGAAACTGCCGACTTTTGCTCATTGGGGCATTAAAATAATTCAATGGTGACCAATTAAAATTTGTGCCGGACCCGCGTTCGAATCTGGATTTCCCGCTATACGCGAGCGGTCGTCTTATCCGCTTCGGCTATCCGAGCACGTCTCTCGTCTGGCCAAAATCTACCTGCGCTGCACATAACAGAAAGCGTCCTCTGTCCTTTATTCTTATTCCTTTGCAGCCCTACTGTAGTCCCCAGGGAGGTCAGACATTATTGTGAATCTACAATGAAAGCTCGTTGCGCGTCGTTATATAGATATAGTGTGTATTCTTTCGGACATGCACATCTGGCATTTGGAGATTTGCATCGGACGGGAGTTATGTTCGGGTAGCCGGTAAAGCAACTCCGGTAAAGCGCAAAATCTGGGGTTTGAATGGCATAGCTGATAATTTGGACAGCAGCCGTTACACGTCTTTTGTGTTATGACCAATGACCAGGTCAGTGCTCTGTCTTCAAGCTCTACCTGAATTTGTCTTTCAACAAGATAACGCAAGGCCTTACGTTTTCCGCACTGTCCTGGTCAGCTTCGATATAGAAGGTGTTCAGTTATCTCCATGGCCAGCACGTTTCCCAGATCGTCCACTGAAAGTATCTGATCATGGGTTACCGAGACTTGCACACCACCACAGCCATTTCGATTGATGAAGTCTGGCACAGAGCTGAAGCAGTATGGAATGAAGTACCCTCATCTCTCATCCAAACTTAGTTCGTCTCGATACTCGGATAGCGTAGATACGTTGTTTCTGCTGCCTCCACCAGTGGCGGCAGTTCTGCGTACTAAATTATGTATTCTACATACCTTCAAATAGCCTAAAATTTAATAATTTTTTTCCCTACTAAGCTGTGAATGCACATTAAGTAGAATTTTATTATTTTCTATCCTTCTGGCTTTGAAATTTTAATGGCTAGCAATGGACTACTAACATTAGGTATCATGCTACAATTACTTCGTTAGGTCGAAATCACTTTGCTGGAGAGAACAGGGTTTTGAGAGTGAATTGGCTTTTACCACAGACATTAATCTTCGTAACGGTGCAAGGAGCGGCATTTGTCTTTGAGTCCCTTCTAAGAGCTCGCGAGGCCGAATGAATCTTACAGCCCCCGCCACCACCCCCTCCATTGATCATTCGTCATCCCCGAGCGCCTCTTGCGCCAGTGGGGCGTGTTAGACAAGAAAATATCAAAGATAGGAAAAATACCCACTGCTGGTTGTAATATTCACACGGAAACTGGGGAGAAGCTTTCCCTGCATATAGCCTAAGATGCTACTAAGCTCTGCGGAGTGCAGCAATCTTCCCCAAGCCGGGGTGTCAAAGCAGGGACCCTTTGTGGCAGAAAATGCAACACTATATTATATATCTTACGGAAACATGTTTGTGGACTTATGTTAATATACCTACATACCATTTAACACGCGATCATGAATTTTTATTTTGTTATTCAGTGAGAAATAATGTTGCTTGAATACCAAGTCTGTGAAAAACCTACTGAGACTACACTTATGTTTTGTTTAATAGTAATGTTTCCTCCGGCAGCGCTTGGATTATGCGTACGCAAAAAGCAAGTGAGCCCGGTAATAACACAGATTGTCTGCTGCATAAGAGCAGAGAAGAGAATACAATACTAAACTCCGATGTTATATTTCAGGCAGGTGTGGAATTACACACAGTTCGTTGAGACAAGGGTTTCCAGTCTTATTTCAGGCGAAGTGGCTCGCTTATTGTACAGCTGTCTGCAACATGGGAAGGGAAGGAAGAAAGACTAGGATTTTGATTCCTACTGCACATATAAATTTTCAAAATTATTACTTGACGCAAACGATAGACAACGAAGTCTGGCTCATACCGTGTGTAATAATCGGAATCTAGAACATGCAAAGAATGCCAATGTTGTAGAAGGCAGGGGGCCTTCGACAAAGAGATCAATTGAGATGGAACTTTAGCTCAGACCTGTTAAGGATGGGGAAGGATATGCACCTTCAAAGCAAATTTATTTAGGGAAATAAAGGAAAACCTTAACCTGAGTGGCTGGACGCGGGTTTGAGCCGTCGTCCTCCCGAATGCGTGACCACTTCGCTCGTTAACTGGGAAGGATGCTAACTGTTTTATATATATATATATATATATATATATATATATATATATATATATATATATATATATGGTGTTACAAAAAGTTACGGCCAAACTTTCAGGAAACATTCCTCACACACAAAGAAAGAAAATGTGTTATGTGAACATGTGTCCGGAAACGCTTACTTGCCATGTTGGAGCTCATTTTATTACTTCTCTTCAAATCACATGGAATGGAAACACACAGCAACAGAACGTACCAGCGTGACTTCAAACACTTTGTTACAGGAAATGTTCAAAATGTCCTCCGTTAGCGAGGATACATGCATCCACCCTCCGTCGCATGGAATCGCTGATGCGCTGATGCAGCCCTGGAGAATGGCGTATTGTATCACAGCCGTCCACAATACGAGCAAGAAGAGTCTCTACATTTGGTACCGGGGTTGCGTAGACAAGAGCTTTCAAATGCTCCCATCAATGGAAGTCAAGAGGGTTGAGGTCAGGAGAGCGTGGAGGCCATGGAATCGGTCCGCCTCTACCAATCCATCGGTCACCGAATCTGTTGTTGAGAGGCGTTTAAGACTCACAGTGGCATTTGCAATACTAGAAGCAAATAATGGTTTGCGTTAGCCTTTAATAAACCTAACTTTGTAGAAGAATTTTATAGCAGCATATTTTCCCTTTTTCTGTGCGAAAGCCGCGCAGGATTAGCCGAGCGGTCTGGGCGCTGCAGTCATGGACTGTGCGGCTGGACCCGGCGGAGGTTCGAGTCGTCCTTCGGGTGTGTGTGTGTGTGTGTGTGTGTGTGTGTGTGTGTGTGTGTGTGTGTGTGTGTGTGTGTGTGTGTGTGTTGTCCTTAGGATAATTTAGGTTAAGTAGTGTGTAAGCTTAGAGACTGATGACCTTATCAGTTAAGTCCTCTCAGATTTCGCACAGATTGATTTGATTTGATTTTTTCTGTGCCAATGTACCCATGGAAATGGCTCTGAGCACTATGGGACTTGACTTCTGAGGTCATCAGTCCCCTAGAACTACTTAAGCCTAACTAAGCTAAGGACATCACACACATCCATGCCCGAGGCACGATTGGAACCTGCGACCCTAGCGGTCGCGCTGTTGCAGATTGTAAGTGCCCATGGAAATGAATTGACTGACAACAGCAGAACGTGACTAAAGAACTTTTTCCTTAACGACTCTTCCTGTGCCACAGAGGAAGTAATGAATACAAATAGTTAGTCACTTTTGCAGAAAAATCCGGTAAATGGCGAGATGTAGCCGTATAACTGGTGGTTACTATTAAACTGCACAGTGCAGGCTGTTATACATCGCACGACCGCGAAACATAGTACGTAAGTTTGTCAGTCTGTGCGCTCGCAGAGTACGCTGAAAACAACAACACAATGACAATAATGGCTCTACTTTCTCCCACCAGGTGAAAATATAGCGCTATAAGAAGTCAGAATGTAGTGTTCATACAGAAAAAGCGGAGGAACGATGAAACACATGATAACGGTGGTTCCGGGAAGGTTATTAAGTCACAGTCACAAGTTAAACATGTGCGCAATATGGTCTACCGACGCAGCAACATACCCAATGTAATCAGCACGGTATGTCGTGGTATTTTATCCTTCAGATCAGGAAGAGTATAGATACATCCCTGATAGACACGATCTTTCAGATATCGACGCAATCAAAGGATACATGAATTTAGGTCGGTGGAACAGGAAGGTCGCGCATCTTGAAATGTCCTGGAGACATGCGGTCGTCGCCGAAGGTTACTCGAAGCAAATCTTACACGTGGCAAGCAACATGTCCACGTTTTCCATAAGGAGGTCCTTTAGCGTGCAGATGTCACCGTATGCCAAACAGCTTCGTGAGGTGTCATTCCCTAGAAGAAAACCCGTCCTAAAATGAAGGAGCTTGTGGAACAGCACCATGCAGTCACGTAAGCTGAGTGCAGTTGATGATCCTGCAAGACATGTGGTGGATTAGAACCCAATATGTGACGCTCTTGTACATTCACAGCACGGCGCACAGCAAAATATGTCTTGTCCGTCCAAAGAATATTCCCTGGCCATATGTCGTCCATTTCCATGCGTGCCGAAAAACGAAGGGTAATGTCACGGCGCTGTAGCCTATGTTGTGGCTTCATTCTGAATCTTGTAAGGATACCAGTGTAAAATTCGCCGAAAAACCTTTTAAATTGTTGACCGGGGGAGAGACATTTGCTGTGACACAGCTTGAGCACTGGCTGCAGAATTTAAGGCATGAACTGCACGGTCGGTTATTGCTCCAGCAACTTCTTCATAAGCTCATGGGAATGGATGGCTTCCCTCTCCCTGCTGCACCACATAATTAACCTGTGTCTTCCAGCTTCTTGATAATATTCTTTAGCTTATTTATCGACATTGCGCCTCTTTTCACAGCTGTTTCTGTCGGCGATATTTCCACAATACAACGCTGCTATTGCTGCCGTTCTGATAAAACAACTTTACCATCGGCGAACGGTCCTTCTCGTCAATACTCACTGCGTTTCGTACAGAAAGCGAGGACCTTCTTAATCCTTAACACCTATAGTCACTTCACAAAAGAAATCAACTCGGGTCGCCAAGCGTCAAATAGCATACCAAGGTCAAAACAAGAAACATTTTACATTCCGATTGCTTACAGCGCCACATTTTCACCTGCTAGCAGAAAATAGAATAATTATTTTTTTCAGCATACCGCATGAACGCACTGATTAATGAACATAACTACTATGTTTCAGCATCCTGCGATATATATACACATTGCGGCACTCTGAACGCGGCCACTTTAATTACAATCGCCCGGTATATAAGTTAAACTGTCTCAACATGGCGCCTATACAGTAGGGTGTGGAGAGCGACTGTAACAGCAACCAAAATGAGTCTGACAGCGTAACAACCTGGGTCCTAATGAGACAGAACATTTACTGTGGGAATTATTTAAAACATCGCTATCTGAAGAAAACGGGAGACTGCGCAAATAGTTCCACTTCTGACAGCCTACCTAACTGCCTAATTCGCATAGTTTTAGAAAGGATGCTTAGTTACGTTACGTTGAAAGACACTGGCTTCTTCTAAGGGCCAGAATCGCTTCTTTGGCGCCTATCTGTTGTATTCGTGTGAGGAGGATAGTTCAAACTCTGAACTCCGTTACAACGGAATACGTCATCTTCCCAAAAATTACTAATTTATGAATTAACTGAATTATAACCAGAAAAACTGTTGGCAACACCTCTGTATGGAGATTCGTTAGTGTCTATTTGGAATCTCTCGTCCGCCCTCACAAAGACACATGAAACGACGAATCAAATTGTAGTTTATATTAACTTCAAAAAATGGTTCAAATGGCTCTGAGCACTATGGGACTTAACGTCTGAGGTCATCAGTCCCCTAGAACTTAGAACTACTTAAACTTAACTAACCTAAGGACATCGCATATATCCATACCTGAGGCAGAATTCTAACCTGCGACCGCAGCGGTCGCGCGGTTCCACACTGAAGCGCCTAGAACCGCTCGGCCACACCAGCCGGCTTATATTAACTCATATAAAAATATTATTGCTAGTGTAAAATACTTGATAACTTCTAATTAACCTATTTCTCAAATGACTACAGTAGTTTGCCCCGAGCCAAGAGACTGCTGCCGCATAAAATGTGATAGATTCCAAGTTAATGCTTCCTTCATCTCTATTTTTTTCTGCATCGATGACACATCAAAGCAAGCTTACTTCCTTCTAACATGGCCGAAATGCAACCGTTAACGATATGGGTTTTTGCAGTTTTCATATCTTCGTAAAATCAAACTAACCTTCATTCCGCAAACGGTACGTCTTTACGACTAATGCAGATTCCCGACAGCCAAGTAAACTGTAGAGTGGAGCCGTCTCCACAAAGCGCGGACACGTCAGCAGAGGTGCGAAAGTGATTAGGAGCCGCGAGATACCGCGGTTTCATCACGGTATCAGAGCAACGCCCTTGTTGTTAATTAGTTGGAGAGTTTCAGAAACTCGGCGCGAAGGGCGACTTTTTATTCGCGGGCGCATTACAAACTCTGCCGGCGCGGTGCAGCGGTGTGGCCAGGTGAAAGTGGACAAGCAGACCGACGCACACTAACGAGCGGTTCTGGAGAGACGGATGCGACAGCGCGGCGCGGGGCTGGCTGGCCGCGAGATTAAACTACCGGCCTCTCTCGGCCTTTCTCCAGCCAGCTGAATATCTGACGCGCGCGTGCAAAGCACTTCTCACCTCGGGACTAGTCGCAACGCTCAACACAAAGTCATTAGCCGTAATTACTGCGGACCGAAAATAGGCATGGGACGCTGCAAAGCCACAAGAAAGTACCTGGCCATGTCTGCTGCACGCTGAAACCGTGGTTGTTAGTGGTTCCGAAAGGGTCATCTCCACCAAGCAGTCGTTTGTCTTACAGGAGTCTATTTATTTTTGCATTCGTTTTACCTGACATCGTTATGGCCCTCGAGCATCTAACCAGAGATAGTTAAGTCTCTGTACGTCCATCTTTTCAAAGATGGTTGCGGGACTCGGCTGTTCGATACACGATATCAAATTAAACACCTTTCAGCCGTCTAGTTTCCAGACATATTTTATTTGGCTACCAGTTTCGGCGATTTGCTACGCCATCTTCAGGGACCTGACCGACGTGTAGGAAGATTCCAACTCGATTCCGATCAAAACAGGGGCCAGTAATACTGGCGTTAGCAGATTTCTGCTTGCTATAGCGATACTAGTATTACTGGCCCCCGTTTCGATCACGACCGAGGTGGAATCTTGCTACGAGTCGGTCAGCGGCCTGACGATGGAGTGGTAAATCGCCGGAACTTGTAGCCAAATAAAACAAGTTTGGAAATTATGCGGCGGAAAGGTGTTTAATTTGTCATCCTTAGATGACTAACGCTATAATCTATATTTAGGGTGAAAAAACCAAATCACTGCAAGTACAAAAAATGCACCAAAATAACACTGAAACACAATTAAGAAAAACAGAATGAGTTAGTAAATTTAAACATCTTGAAGAATTCATACTGCAGAATGGACAACAAAAATCTGCAGTAGGCGTAAGAGTTAATAAAATGGGAAGAGTATATTTCATGACCACATATATCCACAGCACGAAATGCATATCTAAAAATACGCCACTAGAACAATACATGCGTGTGAAGACATGACGAAGTGTAAGCTGCACAGAGTAGAGATAAATGAAAGACGAATTATTAGACAAATAATGGATGCAATATTAACTAGAGTGGTTGGAATGTGACAAACAATTAGGATATTTACCAAAGTATCAGGAGTAATGGCAAAGTTAAGGCTAATTTTCTTTGGACACCAATGAATGAGTGATAACGAATCAAATATTTCTGTGTTATTGGAAAAAGAAGTGACCAACGACAAGGATTACAGAAAGAAAAAAACATCAAAGATTAGTAAAGAGTAGAAATGAAACTTTCAAAAATAAAATACTTAATATACAAACCTTAAACAGCAAAAATAATAAACCAGAAACAACGTGGCGAAAAAAATGAAAAGACAAAATGGGGAGAATGTAGGGTCGTGGAAAAATGCGAAAATGGAGAAAGCACAGCTGTTACGTAGTTCCTGTTGGTCAAGAGAAACGTAAAATAATAATAAATCTGGATAACGTAATGTCAGACTCTTTAACAATTCTTCGTAGATCCATATTTAAATTGGATGAAGTTGGGACACAGCTGGTATAATTTTTGTTAAAAATGAAACTCCTCCAGCTGTGCTTAAGATTTTATCTTTATTTGGCTACTAGTTTCGACGTTGCGTCAACGCCATCTTAAGGCCCGTACACTTTGATGAAATCAATTGTGTGTGGCTCAGTACTACATAGCAAGCTACTGTACGTGCAATAACATCAGCTGTCCTCGTGTGTCTGCCTGTTCTGATAAGCATAGCTCGTCATGCGTTCGCCGCTGCGCCGCTGTCCCCACCTCTTGAGCTGTCCCAACACACGATGTGCTGTGCAATGATATAATTTTGCAGGTGCATTGAATGGTGTATATGAACAGCGTCTGCAAAATATGTCACGAATACGGCTATGGTAGTAAAGAAGTTGTTGTTGTCTTCAGTCCTGAGACTGGTTTGATGCGGCTCTCCATACTACTCTATACTGTGCAAGCTTCATCTCCCGTTACCTACTGCAGCCTACATCCTTCGGAATATACTTAGTGTATTCATCTCTTGGTCTCCCTCTACGATTTTTACCCTCCACGCTGCCCTCCAGTACTAAATTGGTGATCCCTTGATGACTCAGAAAATGTACTACCAACCGATCCCTTCTTCTAGTCAAGTTGTGCCACAAACTCCTCTTCTCCCCAATTCTATTCAATGCCTCCTCATTAGTTATGTGATCCCTCATCTAATCTTCAGCATTCTTCTGTAGCACCACATTTCGAAAGCTTCTATTCTCTATTTATCGTCCATGTTTCACTTCCATACATGGCTACACTCCTTACAAATACATACAGAAACGACTTCCTGACACTTAAATCAATACTCGATGTTTACAAATTTCTCTTCTTCAGAAACGCTTTCCTTGCCATTGCCAGTCTCCATTTTATATCCCCTCTGCTTCGACCATCACCAGTTATTTTGTTCCCCAAATAGCAAAACTCCTTTACTACTTTAAGTGTCTCATTTCCCAATCTAATTCCCTCAGCATCACCCGACTTTATTCGACTACATTCCATTATCCTCGTTTTGCTTTTATTGATGTTCATCTTCCGCGCGACTGCTACGGTCGCAGGTTCGAATCCTGCCTCGGGCATGGATGTGTGTGATGTCCTTAGGTTAATTAGATTTAAGTAGTTCTAAGTTCTAGGGGACTGATGACCACAGTAGCTAAGTCCCATAGTGCTCAGAGCCATTTGAACCATTTTTTTGATGTTCATCTTATACACTTCTTTCAAGACATTGCCCATTCCGTTCAACTGCTCTTCCAAGTCCTTTGCTGTCTCTGATAGAATTACAATGTCATCGGCGAACCTCAAAGATTTTATTTCTTCTCCACGGATTTTAATACCTACTGTAACCTCCCCACAAAAATTTGTAAGGAATGTAATGACAATACTTAATAGAAATGGGAGCCAAACGTAACCTTCCTGCAATTAAATTTAATGACAATAAAAGTGAGAATCGCAATCTGACTCAATTATAAGTTCTTCATAAAAAATTAAGGTCCATTCAGTGATGATGATTATTGAATTAAACCGAAATATCGGTCTTTGGCCTTGTGCAAAAAAATCAAAATTAAATTCTTACCTCATTGCAACACCTAGTCAAATTTCTCCTCTTGTTGTTGCGCACCGCTTGGAGGAACTGCATTGCAAATAATAATATTCCTTTTTTTTTGTAAATTAATTGAAAACTGAAAGTTTTGTTTAGGGGAAGTGGAACGAAATAGTTACTTCAATAAAAAAAATGAAAATTTTTATGTAAAATTGCTTTTGAAATCAAAGTTATTATTGGGGGCACTTGTTGAAAATTAGTTACAATAATTAAACTTTACATTATCCGATGATTATCTTAATTAACAGTATACCTCATTCAGCATCTTGACCAGTGTTGTCGCCAGACCACATCACGCAATCCCACTGGACTGCTACCACTGACCGACCGCTCTGCATGACGACTACTAGCGTACTGCACGCCACTGAACAGAGCTACTGCTCGCGACGACTACTGACAGAGTACTGCCCTCAACTAGACAGAGCTACAGACTCGCAACGACTGACTGACAGACTGAGAACCGCTCGCAACACTCGCGCGGTCAAGCGCATACTCTCTGGTCACAGATGCTACAATGCCTCGCCATCGCTGCTACGTTACATACGTGTTTCACTACTCCGAATTTTTCTTTTGTTTCCTTTACTCCTTGCTCAATATACAGATTAAATAGCATCGGGGAAAAATGGTTCAAATGGCTCTGAGCACTATGGGACTTTAACATCTGAGGTCATCAGTCCCCTAGACTTAGAACTACGTAAACCTAACTAACCTAAGGACATCACACACATCCATGCCCGAGGCAGGATTCGAACCTGCGACCGTAGCTGTCGCGCGGTTCCAGACTGAAGCGCCTAGAAACGCTCGGCCACATCGGCCGGCTAGCATCGGGGAGAGGCTGGAACCCTGTCTCACTCCCTTCCCAACCACTGCTTCCCTTTCATGTCCCTCGACTCTTATAACTGCCATCTGGTTTCTGTACAAATTGTAAATAGCCTTTCGCTCCCTGTATTTTACCCTGCCAACTTCAGAATTTGAAAGAGAGTATTCCAGTCAACGTTGTCAAAAGCTTTCTCTAAGTCTACAAATGCTAGAAACGTAGGTTTGTTTTTCCTTAATCTATTTTATAAGATAAGTTGTAGGGTCTGTATTGCCTCACGTGTTCCAATATTTCTACAGAATCCAAACTGATCTTCCCCGACGTCGGCTTTACCAGTTTTTCCATTCGGCTGTAAAGAATTCGCTTTGGTACTTTGCAGCTGTGACTTATTAAACTGATAGTTCGGTAATTTTCACATCTGTCAACACCTGCTTTCTTTCGGATTGGAATTATTGTATTCTTCTTGAAGTCTGAGGGAATTTAATAAATTAAAACGTCATGCCTGATGCGCAAATAGACAGCGTAAATGTAGTAAATGATAATCTTTCTTCCTTTCATCATTATTTGATGAGTGTCAGCGAGAAGTTGTTCCGTAAAGGTTTGAAATTATATGTGAAATTTGTTGCAAGTCTTTAAGTGCTCTCATTCTCAAGTACTCTTGCTCCTTTGAATGGTATGTGGTTCTTATCCAAACAAAGGTTATTTCCAGATTGATATGTGTACTAAATTTGGTTGAAATGAGTTCAGTGGTTACGGAGGAGACATGAAACGAACCTAGATACATTTTTACAGTATGTATGAATATATTTTTTCAGCTCGCCCCAAACTATGCTGAAGTTACCTGCGAAAACCTTGTGAAAATTTGTCTAGTGGTCTTTAGTGCGTTCAAGGACAAAGAGACAGACACGACATCTAGGATTTACGGATTTACTATTAATATAGGCGAGTTAATTTTCTCATAAACATAACACTCCTTTCGAGAATGAAAGTTTCACTCTACATCAGAGTGAGTGAAGTTTCTTAAGTGCCCGGTACAGCAGAACCGTGTGATAAGAGCAAATGCTGTGAAAGGCACGGATTTGGGAAGGAGTCCCAGTCAGGAGCACAGCTGAACAAGAAGTATAACCAGTTCACACACAGCGACTGACAAGGGAACATCCCCATCGCACTCCCCTCAGATTTAGTTATAAGTTGGCAGAGTGGATAGGCCTTGAAAAACTGAACACAGATCAATTGAGAAAACAGGAAGAAGTTGTGTGGAACTGTGAAAAAATAAGCAAAATATACAAACTGAGTAGTTCATGGGAAGATATGCAATATCAAGGAGATTAGGAACGCAGGAGCGCTGTGGTCTCGTGGTAACGGGACCACCTGCGGAACGAAAGGTCCTTGGTTCAAATCTTCCATCGAGTGAA
Organism: Schistocerca americana; assembly: GCF_021461395.2. NCBI lineage: Eukaryota > Metazoa > Arthropoda > Insecta > Orthoptera > Acrididae > Schistocerca > Schistocerca americana. The sequence goes on along the minus strand of NC_060126.1, from coordinate 153,084,087 downwards.
AAATTTAATGTTTTATTTTCAGTTTATGTGACAAACTCTTATGTTTTCATCACTTTTTTGGGAGTGATTATCACATCCACAAGAAAACCTAAATCGGGCAAGGTAGAAGAATCTTTTTACCCATTCGCCAAGTGTACAAGTTAGGTGGGTCGACGACATATTCCTGTCATGTGACGCACATGCTGTCACCAGTGTCGTATAGAATATATCAGACATGTTTTCCTGTGGAGGAATCGGTTGACCTATGACCTTGCGATCAAATGTTTTCGGTTCCCATTGGAGAGGCACGTCCTTTCGTCTACTAATCGCACGGTTTTGCAATGCGGTCGCAAACCAAAGACACTAAACTTATTACAGTGAACAGAGACGTCAGTGAACGAACGGACAGATAATAACTATGCAAAAATAAAGAAAGTAAAATTTTCACTTGAGGGAAGACTTGAACCAAGGACCTCTCGTTCTGCAGCTGCTCACGCTACCACTGGACCACGCCGCTCCTGAACTCACATTGCCATGATGTTGTCTATGTGGTCCATGGACTACTCAGTTTGTATATTTTGCTTATTTTTTCACAGTTCCACACAACTTCTTCCTGTTTTCTCAATTGATCTGTGTTCAGTTTATCAAGGCCTATCCACTGTGCCAACTTATAACTAAATCTGAGGGGGGTGCGATGGGGAGGTTCCCTTGTGAGTAGCAGAGAGCATGGTGCGGGCCGGCACAAGGCATGTAAGGAAGGCGCCACCTGGCCAACAACTGGTTGCCGATCTTCCGGTGTCTGTTGTCATGCACTACAGAGCAAGCAACGTGGCCAAAGTACTAATACAGCCCTGTAGGATCCACTTTCTAAACATTTTCGCACAACAGCCTAGGTTTTCACATTCAAAATAACTAACCAGATAGTATCTACTTCACGTTAGTGCGCTTTGTAATTAAAATAATAGCCAGTTCCAGTGTTCAGCTCCACTTGTCAGGTCATTTAAGCGTTGCTCGCCACTCCCTCCCGGCTTGCCGCGTGCGTTCGTTCCAGCCGCGCCGCGCTGCCTTCTGCCGCCATACGGCACCAACAGTCCCCGGGACTCTGGCCGTTGCACCAAACAAGTGCTCAGCAGTATCCGTTCGAGGAACCAATACGCAAATATCTTTCTTAATACCAGAACGAAGACATACTGAAAGGGAAAGTCAAGATCGGAAGGGAGACAGAGAATCGTGCTTGGATAGCTCAGTCGGTGAAACTTTTGCCTGTGAATGCAGAAGTTCGGGACCCAGTCCGGCGCACGGTTTGAAACTGCTAGGAAGATTGAAATCTTCCGTAAAATCAGGCGAGTGCGGATGGAGATACTTGGGCTAGGCACTCAGTATAAACCAGGAATGGCCTGAACTATAATTGGTATTGCCAAGCTTCGTACAGTTACTGAAGGTAAATGCGTTCTTGCATATAACTGATACCTGTGGAGTAAACTACATTTCATTTGTTCTTAGTTTCTAGAGCGATGCATCTCCTGTCAGTTTGTAAATGATGAACGAAAAATAGAAATAAAAGCTAACACAAATTTCAGTGCATATGCACCAATTTGACAACTCACCACTGCTAGCAGAGACACGGATAAATCTAGTTTCACTGCAACGTACCTGAAAGAGAGCAGAAAATAAATTGTCAGAAAGTGTCAAAGGTCAGAATACAACAATTACATGTACCAAGCTGTACCTTCCAGCTGAAACAAAGTGATAGATTGAAATGGCTCAGTCCCCTAGACTTAGAACTGCTTAAACCTAACTAGCCTAAGGACATGACACACATCGATGCCCGAGGCATGATTCGAACCTGCGCCCGTAGCGGTCGCGCAGTTCAGACATTTGGTGCCTTTATCGTTTTTACACTGTACACTGTACGTGCGAACAATGCCCTGACCGCACAGAACTATCTCTGCGAAATAGGTTACGAGACCTAACCCTGAGGCTGCCTTTGCAGTGGTAGGGCACGGGTGGTACTGATATTCGACTTGTAAATAATAGATTTCAGCTATCAGTGGTCCTTTGGAATTTTTATTGGCAGATCTATATTTCAGCTAGAAACTAGCCATTCTCATGCATTCACCAAAAACCATAGTGCATTGAGAATGGCTAGTTTCTAGCTGAAATCTGGATCTGCCAATAAAAATTCCAAAGGACCACTGATAGCTGAAGTCTATTATTTACAAGTCAAGATAATGATCGCTGCGTGCAAGAGCTTCTGATTGGAGGGTAACCTGATGGCTTGCAATGACTGAAATTTCAGTGTAAGAAGGAAAGCACGATAACACAAACTGGCCAGTTTTGTCATTCCTATCTGAAAAAATACAGATGAATAGTGAAAACTGGTTTTTACATAGGCGAATCCTATCCTAACTAAAATTTAAAATGGTGCAAGACAGGATGTATATATAATCTGTTTAACGAGTTCGAGTCAGTAACGGAATTATCATCGTCCATTAAATGTCACGTATGCCTAGCAGTCAGATGCTCATAAACGATCCATATAGCACTTCGACTCATGACACTGATGCATCCCATTCCACTCATCCCTGCAACGATAATCCCCTGCTGAGGATGAGACCGGGCTCAGCGACAAGACAGACACGCTGACCTTTGAGCGACGGGGGCGGGCAGCACGTGGGCGCGTGGCAGCTCCGCGGAGAGCGTGCGTGACCCGGCGCCTGCCATGCCGGCTGCTGGACGCCGGACGCTGGCTGAGGGCCAGCCTCCAGCCGCGACCCGTGCGCCGCGGCCCACGCCCGCCGTGCATAATTTAGCACGCGGCGCACCGCCTCCTGTATTGAGCGTCGCCCTACTAGGCCACCAGCCTCCTCTGCGACACGGAGTCGCCGTCTCTCCGTACCACACTGCGATCATCATGTTCAGTTAATGAATTTCAAAGAAGGTATACTCTTTCAAACAATTGAACCGTGGTAGGCTCGCGCAAATGCCATTTTTCCTTTTGGGCATTTTGTCACCATCGAGTGGCGTCTTATTCCTCCCTCAGTTAATATCTGAACGAATTCACTTGCCTCCGTCAGTGGCAGCAGCAGCGTTTATCGATACTGGTACTTCCGTAACTTCTTTGGTGTTGCAGCTATATTTCCGGGTCGTGGTGTGTGGGTGGTATTTGGTCGGTTGCGTCGGAGCAGGAAGGAAGTTTCTGCAGGTGTTATCAGGCCGGGATTGCTGGCTGCGTGCACGCGCGCTCGGAGTCGTGTGGCACTAGCTGCGAGAACTGCTAAGTCCGTCGCCCACCGCACCTCCATACTAGAGTTGAGTAATCAATGAACCTGTCATGAAACCTCAACCGTTGTGACACCTCTTCGTTGATTGCTGGTTGTTGCACCCTGGGCTGTCCCCTCAAGCAGCAACGTGATGGTGTGTTGGAGTCGGCAAAATTTTGCAGCCGTCTCCCTGTATGGTGTTTAACCTTTGAAAAGAATAGTGAAGTGCACCAGCGGTATCTTCTGCCCTGTGGCCGTTAACGTTCCGGTTACCCGCCCTGGTAGTTAGCGCAGTTTTCCGGCAGTGTGTTTCCCTCGCCATGCTGATGCTGTCCGGCACAGCATGTAGTTGGACAGCTTGGTGTTGTTCTATTTTTCCTATTTGAGTGTTTATTGTGCCTTGACTGTGTTTATACGCCAGTTATTAAGACATAATCCTTCTGAAATCCCCGTATTTGCTCATACCTTTGGTTGTCGTGCTGTTGGTCGGCTGGAAGGGAATTGGTCAGGCGGTTGGTTGGTTGGTTGGTTGGTTCATCAGCCGTCTGTAGGTTGTGCTGCAACCCGACTGTTTAGTGTTACGCTTGGCTGTCTGTCTCACCTACACTGTGGTAAGAGTGTCCTCCCCAGGCCGACCCTTGGAACACTTCTGAGCACCACTGTTTGTTGTTTGTGATTGTCATTTTATCTGGTAGCAGGTACTGTACCAGCCCTTTAGCCGGATATTAATATTCTCTTTGCGCGGTTTTAATTTTTTGGAAAAAGGGACCGATGACCGTCGCAGTCTGGTCCCTTTAATCCCACAAACCAACCAACCAACCGGGTATTAATATTGCCTGTTTTGTGTTTAGTAAATGGCCTTCAGCAGAACTTCATAACAATTTTAAGATTAGGCTTTCAGGCCAAATTCTTGTTGCTCTGTATTTAGGCCTTCAGGCGCGTTTGTTTCGGAATCTGTGCCTTTAATATGTAAATCCTTGTCTGTAAGGTTTCTCTTTAATTATCTTAAATTCTTGAAACGGCCTTCAGCCATATAGTGTAAATGTTTAACTTAAGGTTGTATTTCATTATTTTTTAGTAATTGTTTGGGCCTTCAGGCGAGAAGATGCTTCAAGTTTTCATAAGATGTTTTTCTGTTGTACTGTGTAAAAGCTTATCTTTAAAGCCTCTCCTTTATTATGTAAAGAAATTTTTTGTATTGGGCTTTCAGCCGAAGAATTAATTTGAATTTTCCTTAGTATGCCCTTTAGCTGGAATTTGTAAATGCTTGGCATTTGAAGAATTTCCTTAGCTGATCTGAAATATTATTTCGTCGTTTAGCCGAGAAGATATTGTAATTTAGCTTAAGTAAGGCCTTCAGCCGTTACTCTAAATCCTGGTGTTTTAAAAGCAATCATTCAAACTTACTCTGGAGAAGTTACATGGGCCCTCAGCCGTGAATTGATCTTTGTTGTTTTAAAGAGAAAACGGTGCATTGGTTTGAGCAATAAAGTTGCGTGTGCACTTGTATAAGTAACAGTAATTGACCTTGCCTCCTTTCCACAACCTGATCCGCTCTGTCCTGCGAAACCAGATTTCAACAATATCATGTTAATGGGAGGAAGGGGACAAGATACTTCTGATTGGGGGGAGGGGTGAGATAATTTTGATGGTGGGAGGGGCAAAGATCACCTTGACTGGGATTGGCGCAGAGGCACCTTTATGGGGAGCAAATGGCGATCTCCAGACTTCCCAGATGTACATCTTTCTTCTCCAACCATGAAGCCTCATTGTGGCTGCTGATTCTGGTCATCTGCATAGTTTGGCATGTTGTATCTAGACCAAAAATCTTTCACCAGTCTGTATGTGATGAAGAGTTTTTTGCCTATTTCTGGTTTTGAATTTTATATCAGTATGCGATGTAGTAGTCTGATGTGGGAGCAGAAGAAACTAGTACTTTGATTTTGCATTCTCGTTGCATTTCGTGGCAGCCATGCTATAACTAGGCAAGAAAGGAAATACAAGCACTTTCGGTCGACAGGTTCAGACAGCTGGAGTTCGACATCTAGATAGGATACAGATCGCTGGGAGCAAATATCGTCTTGATGGCTAATATTAGCTGAAGATACACAATATGAATGTATTTGTATACAGCCTTGCCAAACTTGTTGTGACCATTACATTCAGTTTTAGCACAATCTATTCCCACCGCGTAAAACTGCGATCATGCGGACACGCAACATTTGTGTTTTATGATTTTCCATTAGCAATACACAGAGACGTTGCAAAGTAACAAACACAATCATAGTACGGTAAGAGAACTTTTGAATATACAAAACTTTTTTATTGCGCAATACTGTTTCTGAGTAAGTGCACTTCCGATACATTTTTGATGGAGTGTCATGGAACAGTAGGTTTCAAGCATTATTATTGTAAGACCAACATAGTGTACAACCAAAATTCCCATAGCATAACAGTTACTGATGAGGTTATAGAAACAGTTGACAATATGTGTAGTAATCGCTGAAAATAGCATGCGGATGGAAATTTATAGAAAAACAGGAGAATAAAAGTGGCTTTTGGACTTAATTTGGGTAATAGTGCTGTATTCAGAAGTAAATTCACGATGTACCTTAAATAGGAAGTCTACAGCAGTGTACGAGTATAATCACTACACTAACTGATAAAAGTGACTCTTGAATGTTAAATTTTCAAACAGTACAAAACATGAAGGTTGCCCGATGAGCAATGTAAAGTTACACTTTGGGTACAACAAGACAGAAAAACAACAAACGGATAAGAGAAAAGACAAGTGTTGAAGAAGTGGCAGCGATTTACGAAACTGAAATGGAGATTAGGATCGACCAGATACCGAAACGAAATGGTGAGAGATGGACTAAGTAGACTGTGTTGGGTTCCCCGCGATAAGGAAAGATCCAGATGACTACCCATGATGACGGAAAGAAAAAAAGCAATCCAAACTTGGGTATGAAAAGTTATAGACTGGTATTTGAGGAGAGGCCTGGAAGAAGGAATGTTTTTAATGAAGCCACTTAAGGTTGGACACCCAGTTTCAGTTCAGAATGGGTGTATGTAAATATTCATATTAAGCAGCTTCAGTCGATACTGTCGTATCACAAATGACCATTTTTAAAATACTGATAATTAAAGTGCGACATTGTTCTAGTGGTTCCTCGATATTCTTCTCTGAACTTGTGCCGCGTTGTACTCTTAGTTAGTCCAGTCTTGCGCTGCTCTTTTCTTCTCTACATATCTACAACATTCAAGATCCTAAAATCTCTATTACACATATGACAACGATATGTATATGGCAAGTATGCGAAGTTGCACGCAATGTCGGAAGCCAGTTTTTTCCCTTCCATTAATATTCATATGCACTGAAGAATCAAAGAAACTGGTACATCTTCCCAATATCATGTAGGGCCCCCGCGAGCACGCAGAAGTACCGCAACACGATGTGGCATGGACTCGATTAATGTCTGACGTAGTGCTGGAGGAAAATGACACCATGAATCTTGCAAAGCTCTCCATAAATCCGTGAGAATAGGATGGGGTGAAGATCTCTTCTGAACAGCAAGTTACAAGGCATCCCAGACATGCTCAATAATATTCTTCTCTGTGGAGGTTGGTGGTCAGCAGAAGTGTCTAAACTCACAAAAGTGTTCCTGGAGCCACTCTGTAGCAATTCTGGACGTGTGGTGTGTCGCTTTGTCATGCTGGAATTGCCCAAGTGTGTCGGATTGCACAATGGACATGGATGGACGCAGTTGATCACATAGGATGCCTACATACATGTCACCCGTCACTGTCGTATCTATCAGGGGTACAGTATTACCCCAAATGAACACGTCACACACCATTACAGATCCTCCACCACCTTGAACATTCCCCTGCTGACATGCAGGGTCCGTGGATTCATGAGGTTGTCTCCATACCATCTCGATACAATTTGAAACGAGGCTTGTCCGACCAGGCAACATGATTCTAGTCATCAGCAGTCCAACGTCGGTGTTGATTGGCCCAAGCGAGACGTCAATGATGATGATGATGATGATGATGTTTGCTTTGTAGGGCGCTCAACCGCGCGGTTATCAGCGCCCGTACAAATTCCCAACCTTTGGTCAGTCCAGTCTCATCACTTCCATGAAGTATTATGAAATGATGATGACAACACAAACACCCAGTCATCTCGAGGCAGGTGAAAATCCCTGACTTAAAGTTTTGTGTCGTTCAGTCACCATGGCTGCACGAGTGGGCCTTCGGCTCCGAAAGCCCATATCAATGATGTTTCGTTGAATAGTTCGCACGCTGACACTTGTTGATGGCCCAGCGTTGTAATCGGCAGCAATTTGCTGAAGGGTTGCACTTCTGTCATGCTGAACTCGTCGTTGCTCCCGGTTCTTGTAGGATCTTCTTCCGGAGGCAGCGATATCCGAGATTTGATGTTTTACCGGATTCGTGATGTTCACGGTACACTCGTGAAATGGTCGTATGAGAAAATCCCCACCTACCTCGGAGATGCTGTGCGCCGTCACTCGTGCGCTGGCTATAACACTACGCTGAAACTTAAATCTTGATAGCCTGCCATTGTAACAGCAGTGACCGACCTAACAACTGCGGCAGACACTTGTTGCCTGATACAGGCGTTGCCGACCGTAGCGCCGTATTCTGCCTGTTTACATATCTCTGTATTTGATTACTCATGCCTGTACCAGTTTCTTTGGAGCTTCAGTGTATTGTTAGCAGGTCGCCAGGAGTGTGAACGCGCCAATAAAACACGCGATTAAGTGGATTTATATTTCTTGATTAAAAATTACTAAGGTTTTTAACGTAACATTATAATCTGCACTTTAATACGCTGCTGGTAACGATACATGTATCTCACACATTGTCCAGTCACATTAACGTGACCACCTGTCAGGAGCCTGAAAAACAACCTTTTGCAACGCGGACAGCTGCAGGACGTCCAGGGAGAGTGTCAGCGTTGTGCTGGAAGATACAGATAGGGATGTACAGCCATGCCGACTTCAGTGATGTGGCCAGCTGCGCTAGGTTTCTCGGCTGATGATTCAGGGCGCTAACAATCCGATCGAGGTGGTCCCATAGATTCTCAATTTGGTTTAAATCCGGGGAATTTGGTGGTCAGGGGAACACGGTAGATTCATCTTGGTGTTACTCGAACTACGCATGTAGACTAAGAATTCCGTGAATAGTTGCACTCTCCTGCTGGTGGATGCCACCGCGTCGCCGAGGAAAGGCAAACCGAATGTAGGGGCGGACGTGGACCCCAAACAGTGGGGGCTCGTGAGTATACATTCTGGGTGTTCACAAATTTTTAGGTTCAGATAAATTTGAGAGTGTGAAATTAATAGTTTCTGCTGTATAACAGTTATGCTTATCAGTAAATTTATACAACTGCAGCCTCTGCCAATACTATTAACAACATTAATAACAAGAAGAAGGTGCGTAACTTTGCCAAAGGAAATAATTGTTTTGTGGAATTTTGTACAGTTTATGCCGATAACGAAATTGTATGTAAGCTTTACCAACTGTCCATTCCGTATGTTCGTGTAAGTGGGAATTTTCGTGCTTTCCCATTTTTTTAGAACAAATGTACAGGATCACTGACAGCTGTATTAGTTCACGAATTTACTTCCGAGCTGAAAATCACATATTCTTACGCTGCACCTACACAACAACTTGTCCCAGCTGTACACTTCCTTCTAAAACTTTTCGCTTCTAGTCGCCCTTATTTGATTTCATCACTCTCTCAATCGAACGATCTGCTCTCAGAGGCGCTTGTTCCTTTGCGCCTAACTTTTCCTGGCACTTTACTTTTATGGTCCCAGAATGACGTTTCCACTCTCCAGCGGAGTGTGTCCTGATACAAAACTTCCTAGCAGATAAAAATTTTGTGCCAGACAGACGCTCGAACTGGGGACCTTTGCCTTTCGTAGGCAAGTGCCCTAACTACTTTTTTTTCGTTATTGTTCGTTGTATTTGTTCGGGGAGAACGTCCCTTGACACCCGTTGAAATTCATCGTTGATCCATTCACACAGGTTTTATTATTATTATTATTATTATTATTATTATTATTATTATTATTATTACAGAAGGAGCTACCCCTCTGACCGAACGCGCTGAGCTACCGTGCCGCCGCCCCCCCCCCCCCCTCCCCCCACTGAGCTACCACCCTAGCGCCATTCACGACCCGCCCTCCGTCCTCACAGCTATACTTTTAGTATTTGAAATGGATTCAACGTAGTTCATGTTTACACTGCACACGAAATTCTATTCCCGCGTAGCAAACAACCAACTACAAACACAAAGTGCTATTTCTGGAAATGATTAAACTCAAGTATTAATGTCTACCAACATTCTCACTTGACTGGAATGCAAATGAGGCGCTGAGATTCGTAAGAGCCTAAAGCCTACCGCAGTCGATCCCCCATTTAAGTGAATATTAGAGAAACAAGTGATACAGCTTTTCGTGAATTTTCATATATACAATATGGACCTACAGTACAGACAAACTTGACTCATTGTAAGATCACCAGCTTTCAGAAGCGTGAACAAATGCTACAATCTCAGAATCGACCGTGATATGCTGTAGGCCCTTTCACTCTCAGCGCCTCAAGTGGATTACTGTATGATAAAATTCATAACTTAATATACCATGTAAGTCATTCAGAAATTCACTAAATGTGTTTACTGTCACTACAACTTTAACATATACTGACGCCCGATCCAATTTTACTACGCATTATAGTGATTGAATTACCATATCTGAGGAGAGAGCTATCATCTTGCAGGATTTATGCCGAGCGAACAGCGATAAAAGTTCGCCGCAGTGTGCTACCACCTGGTGGCAGTGACATAAACTTCTAGTTGAGTGGAAAGGGCTGGCTGTGCACATCATGAACCGTGCACGTCGTTTATCAAATCTGTATGTATTTGGCCCATAAAGAAATTACGTCACGGGAGTTGCGCATGCGCAGATGCGCCGTAAAACGTGCAGAACTGAGGGTGTGTTCGCGACCCTGATGCCAAGTTTTACGCAGTCTAGAGGAGGAGTCGCGCGGTAGATTTCAGTGCCATGTCTTTCAGATTGCAGCATCAATGTTACGTTGAACAACATTCAAAGAAAAATAACCAATAAATCGGCAAGTTTAGGATGTTCACGAGTCTTACACAGCAGCCGTCATTGACCCCAAGTGTAGACGCATACTTGTATTTATCCATTGCGCTTTCCAGAATGACGAGATCACCAAAGGAGCATGAAACGTAATTCGCCTGAAAGCCCACCTGTCACCACTGAGTGGACGTCAAGTTGCGCTACTGGTGTGCCAATTCCTGCCTTCGTAGCCGATGAGCGGCGGTTAGCGTGGGTGCATGAAACAGGCGCCTGCTTCAGAGGCCGATACACAGCTACTTTCGCTGAACGGTCGTTGAGAAAACTCTGTCGGTAGCCCCTTGGCTTATCTGGGCGTTCAACTGCTCAGCAGTTACACGTCTGTTCGCCCGTCCACATCTCCGCAGCCGTCTTTCACCTCTGTAATGTGTGGTGAACGACAGATTCCTCGGTGCCAGTTTTGGCTAGCGCCTTTTCGCCGTATACGGTATAGTTTAATCACTGTGATACGGGAACAGTCTACAAACTTAGCCGTTTTGGAAATGCTTCCATCCTTGGCCTAGAAGCCAATGATAATGCCCTTTTTGACGTCAGACAAATCGCTCCTATTTCCGCACTACGATATCGACTGCACTGGTTTCCGTGTCTCTCCGACACTCATTAATAACCTTCCACTGATAGTGCCGTCCGAGAGAAGTTGGACGATGGTCACAGTAATATGACTGGACCTAACAGTACGTGTGTATGGACATCCCATAACCGTAGCTAAAATACAAAGTCGGTAACGAAGTCTAACACTGCTAGTAGTTACCAGGACAGTATGCCGCTCTGGCTACTGATTTCCAGTGCATCAGGTCTCCATTAGAAGTGAATGCCATCAAGTTTGCACGGCTTTACTGGACATGAGAGCGGCAACCATGGTCAGATGGCACGTTTTGCCAGGTAAACATTTATGAAGATACAGCCCATTACTGACTGGCTATCCCTCTTGCTATTACTTTTTAGGTCATGCTAATATTAAAATCCTTTTTTCTCGTTTTACCCACCCGTCAGGATATTAATACTCTCCTATGTACTTTAATTCTAATTGTCAGCGTATCACTCTGCCCATCTCAGTTTTCGGCACTGTACTTGGCACGCACTGTTACATTCGCGTCGCAAAACCAAAGCTTCTCACTTTGTCTTCGGTGCTCAGAACTTTAAACAATCACAAGCTATTTCTTCTTCCGACTTTCTGCAAAATCTTAGAGTTGTTTGTGGAACTTGCAGCTGTGGCCGAGCGGTTCTAGGCGCTTCAGTCCGGAACCACGCTGCTGCAACGGTCGCAAGTTCGAATCCTGCGTCGGGCATGGATGTGTGTGATTTCCTTACGTTAGTTAGGTTTAAGCAGTTCTAAGTCTAGGGGACTCATGACCTCAGATGTTAAGTCCCATAGTTCTTAGAGCCATTTGAACCATTTAAAACTTGTAGTATTTTACTCACTGACGGAACTACAGGTTCTTGTTCTTGTTGCTCGCAGAAGCCAATCTGCATTGATGTTCCAAACCCCGACAATCTGCGGTGTCTGATCTGCAAGCGGTACCGTTCGCTTGCAGCTTCAGCTTCCGTCCTTCACAATGCACATTGCTTGGGTCATTATTCCCGGAGGGCTTAGTGTAAGTACCACTAACCTTGTAATATTGCTCCTTTTTCCACGAAGTTTTTTTAACAACAGTAATGCACGCCGTGCGAAAATTGGACACGCTACGTATTCATCCCTCAGTCGGTGAACTGAACATGTTTCTATGAGTTCCGAATTATCTTTCACCTTTTCCATCTATATATTTATAAAAACGATTACACAGTCTGAAAAACTTGGAAGGGTGTTCCAGGATAGGTTGTGCTGAGAAATAATTGTTAAGAAAGAAATGTTGCAAGTTTCCGAACTACAATGTAAATGTCGTGTGACAAGGGCCTCCCGTCGGATAGACACTTTGCCGGATGCAAGTCTTTCAATTTGACGCCACTTCGACGACTCGCGCGTCGATGGGGATGAAATAATGATGATTAGGGCAACACAATACCCAGTGCCCGAGCGGAGAAAATCTCCGACCCAGCCGGACCCTCAAAATTGACGTTCTGTCGCGCTGACCACTCAGCTACCGAGGGCGGACAGTTTCCGAGTTAATTAACATTGAAGCTAACCAATCAGTCCTTTGGGTTCGCAAAGTCAAGCAGCCTAACAGATACAATCAGTATCAGCTGTTCTCATCACGTACATGACAGGGCGCAATACTGCTCAGCCTTTGGTACGGGATCGATCCTTACTACCGTCACATATCCTATTTTTGTATCGCTCTCTAGTTCTGTTTTAGGAAACTAAAGGAATTACTCGTTTGGCAATACTGCATCTGGCGGGCCGCTTGAATTTGCCCGCGTGGCGGTCTGATTAGCTAACTTCAATGCTAATTAACTCGGGAAAGGCGCAAAATGTTTGTACTTAAAAGTTATTTCTCAGCACAACCTACCCTGGAACACCCTTACATGCTTTCCAGGCTGTTTCTGGCCATCCCGTGTATACGTACTTACGTTCCACACTTCCTCCTTAGTCACAGGATCTATTTCAGCCAAACATACTACACTTACCACTATCTGAAAAGAGAGACTGCGAGGGTAAGAACCACCTACTGCACATATTAGTGGGATGTGTGCACTTATGTGGGAACACAGAAGGGTATCTTAGAAGCACTTGGAGCAATTCCAACCCAATCTGGTATATACGTGACATTACTGTATAAAAGTACTGTGGGGTTAAGATACACTGACTACCTCCATAGGTACGCGTGTGGTGACATGTGATCACGTTCGAAAACGACCTGTTGACATTTCTTTCCTGTCCATAGTTAACATGGAATACTATAAAAGCACACAGATGACTGTATGTACAGTGTGATTCACTACCTATGGATTTTATGCAATCCGCAACGCCTTGAAAAACCGCAAACGAGACTTTCATATTCTCGCACTCACTATGTGCAAACCGTTTGTTCTACAGAAAAAAGGAATAAGACCTTTTCTTGGAAATTTAATGTAGTTAAATTTTGTTCTGGGATAAGTTTTCACTGGAGGTCAAGGTTTTTCGAATTATTCAAGGAAAACGCATTTGAAACTGATTTTTTTAATAATTCGAAACTACAGCCTCTAGAAACAACGTATCTCAGTACAAAATTTAATTAAATTAAATTTCCTACAAAAAGACACTGTTTATTTTTTTTGTATGACTATACTTCATGCGGAGCGAAGGAGAGAATACGAAAATCTTGCGCATGGTACTTCAAGGCATTGTTCGTTGCATAAAAGCCTCAGGTAGGGCACTGAATCACCCTCTCTTTGTGTGTGTGTGTGTGTGTGTGTGTGTGTGTGTGTGAGTGTGTGTGTGTGTGTGTGTCATATGCGTACACGGGGCAAGCTGCGCGCAAAAAGATATATCTTAATAAATTACTTCGTTGTGAATCGCTAGAGGATGCTAATTACTGAATCTGAAGACGTCCGCGAAGTGTCGATGCATAAAATCCTCTCTGATTATTAATCCCGTGAATCCGCTGACCACCAGTGACGTTTGAGGAAACGCACTCCCATTTTCCATCTGGCGAAAACAGAAGATGGCAGAGGATAGAATACTTTTCGAAATGCCGAGGGCACTCTGCTGATTTAGTCGGTATTAACTTTTCTGTTAGCTCCAATAGGGTAACTAGGCTCGACAAATTCAGTGGCTGGAGGCACTGTTGCCTGTGTGTAGCCAGCCACGCGTGATAAGGCTCAGCACGTACCTAGAGAACAGAACAGAACAAAATATGTAATTGAGTGAGCACGTGAAATCCGAGAAATAACTACGATTGGGTAGTGGCCGACTTCTATTAATGAACGAATTGATACATGAATTACAAAGTTTATTCAGTCAGTATAGTATACCTAGATTATATTCCAAGGTAATTACGGATTACATTTCCAGTTCAACCTAGGCAGTTTTCGTATTTAATTGCACTGAGATAACCACCCGACTCGATTACTGCATCGGTGATTGTTTTAGTAGGTTAGTTATCTCTTTTTTAAACGGCGTTTGCGTCACAAAAAAGGAAGCAACTAAGACCCAGGACACGGCAAAAACGGCTGTGATAGTGACTTGGAGTCTCTCGAGAAAGAAGTGTTAACGCCGAAGATAATAGAGTTTGCAAATGTTGAGCCAACTAATTATACTAGCACCTAAATTGTCGACACGTAGCGAAGATAGTTGTTTTGCTAAGAAGTGATGATGTTGAGAGAGGAACCCCACAGACCTGCCGCAACTATACATACGTTTACCACCAGGTGCAGCCGCTGTGAGGCACCATGTTCATTATTTTACAAAATGACGCCACTGCAACGGAGATATGGAAGTACTTAGCGGCCGTTCCGGCCTCTTTTTTACCTGTATTCAGGTATCGGTCGTCAGGTGGTGGTATTGACTACGGGCCGACACTACACAAGACCTATGTTATGTCTCTCAGGATATGGCTTGGAAACTAGAATGGCGTCAGCGTCGTGTAAGCCGATTTGGTGGGCAACTTGCCAAGCTGACAAGCTCTCGTTCCTTAAAGGGAAGACTAAATTTGAAACATACGTTCCGGGCATTTGGACGAACTTCCAGGGTACAAAAGGCGCATATTCCTGTTCAGTACGGAGATGTGGATTCACTTTATTCTTCGGTACACAGGAAAGTGCTATCTTAGGTGGTCTATATACCATTGAGAATGAAGTTCTCGACTTTCTTTTTAAAAAAGCAAAAAATCCATGTACCTCACAAGGTTGGTATAGAATTATTTTTGAGAAAGCAGTACTTCCTTTCATAGGTTAATCTTTTTATTTGTATTAATTATGACCAAAGCCATAGCTATTCTGAACTACTTCCACCAAGCTTTGGACACACACAGCTTATTAACTGGAAAAAATACTGCCAGGTAAGACAGTACTAACTATGGGTTTAATCGAGACTAGTAAGCAACACTATTGGACCCACTGCATTCAACGCCAACTGCACTGCTGATTACGGAAGAATTAAGTAATGAAAACTCGGGCGTATAGTTCTCCTTTATTATTCCACCATACGCAACACGTAGCAGGCAGTCGTCAATTACGGCTCTCGTATTGTTAACGAACGTCATAATCCAATCTCAAGTATATCCTCATAGTCCGTTTAGAAATAAACTTAAGTCGTCTGTGTTGGGCTGCGGTTTGCAAACAGCTACTGTTTTCGAGGTGCAAGGTACCTCAAAACAATTTTATTTGTTACATTTTATTTTCCTTCACGAAGCGTTTCTAGGGGTTGCACAATGTTCAGAGGGGTAGATGAATTACATTACATTTTTGTTTTGTGGGTGCAGCCAGTTCTCTGTTTTGAGTTTCACTTAGAGTATGTTCGAACAGACTGAACCCATACAATGCCCCATAAACATAAATGTTCATCTTTAGGCAGCACACAGACATAAACGGTCGAGTTATTTTATACTGTTGTTTCGTGTTTTTGCGCTACCCTCAGGGTTCATTCTGCTGGGACATATACACAATGAAACTCAGAACAGACAACTGGCTGCATTCCAACGAACGAATATGTAATACAACCATCTGATGTACCTGAACATTAGGGTGTATGCTCTCCAGTCGCGTAATAGGAGAAAGCAGAAAATCTCTGACGCAAATAATTGCTTTAATTATCTTTTACGCCTTTGAGAAATCCTCTTGGGTCTACAGTGGAACCTGGTTTACATAGCCCTCGTCTCCGGACTGCTTCTTTCAATGCGGTAGCTGTACACTATTTGATACTCCGGAAATAGCAACAATTGACAAGAACAATCATTATATTTAAATTCAGCCAACCGCCACACACGGATACTGACGCGCTGCCTGGTAACAACTTGACACTGAGATGTGCAGTAATCTACTGACCATTTTGTAGGGAGGGTGAAATGTCATGAAAGAAAATTAAGGTGGTTGTTCCCATGGACAAAAAGATGCACTGTATAGGATGGATAAAGAAGGTAAATATTACTGCCGAACTTGGTGTTGGAATTTCAACGGTGATAGTTATTAAGAATTATCAGAAAATGGCTCTGAGCACTATAGGACTTAACATCTGAGGTCATCAGTCCCCTAACCTAAGAACTACTTAAACCTAAACAACCTAAGGACCTCACACACATCCAGGCCCGAGGCAGGATTCGAACCTGCGACCGTAGCAGCAGCGCGGTTCCGGACTCAAGCGCCTAGAACCGCTCGGCCACAACGGCCGGCAACGGTGACACAGCAAGAGTTTATGAAGCGGGAAAGTTTCACACTAATGGTCAAATTAATCGACACAATGTTCGAATGAGGGAACAGAAAACACCCGTTTCTCAAATCAAACATGAACGAGGTTCACTAAAGGTCAATGTATTCTGTGCAATGTCGTTGGAGGAGATTTAGATGACCTTGTTCGTAGAGGAAACTGTCACAGTCATTTGTTATCTCGTGATGCTTTCTTTGTGGCTTCTGCATAAACTGAGAGAAAACTCCAATAACTTCCTGTGTCAATAAGACAGTGAACATCCTCTTTCCCACTTGGCTGTACGGGAACACCTAAACATACATATCGCTGGACGACGACACGCCCGTGCAGGTGCTGCTGATGACGTGTAGGGCAGATGGGCGCCACGATCACTATACTTAACCCCTTATCTTATTTTATAGTGTTATGTGAAAGACAGTCTGCCACGATCTTTGCCGCAGCTACCACAGCGAATAGCAGCTGCTGTAGAGTCCGTCAACGTCGATATGTCACATAAGGTTTGGGAAGACTAGGAGTAATAAATCGACGCATGCTGTGAGACTATGAGCATTTATGGGGTTCCTCTATCATGTAAAAACATAAAAAAATAAATATATTCCGGAGATACTGTATTAACGGGGTAAGGTATGAAGCGAATAAGTTGTACCGTTTCGTTTGTATGAATTTTTTTATATGTAAAGTTCTTTTGTGCTCAACCTGTAACGATATTTTCAAAAAAGCTTACGTGTCCGATACTAGCCAACTATCCCCCACTGAAACTTCCTGGCAGATTAAAACTGTGTGCCGGACGGGAGTCGAACTCGGGACCTTCGAGTCTCGGTCCGGCACACAGTTTTAATCTGTCAGGAAGCTTCATATCAGCGCACACTCCGCTGCAGAGCGAAAATCTCATTCTGGAAATATCCCGCACTGACTACACACAAATGGTCGTCGAGTTGGTTTATCTTTCGTGTGATTGTATTACATACTTAGATGTAACAAACATTTTTTAGTTTGATACGTTTCTCGAGTGTTTCCGGAAAACCTAGAGCTCGAGCCACCAAGTATCGGCTTTAGCACGACGAACTAAGGCGGTATCTGTGACGAACAGAATCGGTGACTCATCGATGTGTGCTTCCTTGCAACGTTGAAATACGGGATGGAGGCTGGCTCGCTGGCTCGCTGGTTCGTGGCGGCAGGCGCTGTTGGAGGCAGCAGGGACAGCCGCGGCCCTCCTCGTTTCGGTCTGTGCTCTCGCGAGGCCAGCGGAAACGGCCTCCGGAAGTTCTTCAGTCAACAAGAAAAACGCGACAGCTCTTCGTTCTACTCGAAGACAGTCTGCCACAAATGTCAGCCGTCTTAACTCTTCCTGTAAAGCTGCGAATCTCGTGGTGTTGCGTAAGAGATATCAGGAAACCTGGGTGACCGAGAGGTCCGTAATGGAGCACAGCGTCGCTCTGTGGCGCTGTGGATGCTGCAGAAAGGTAACGTAGCGCTCATGTAACCCTCTACGCTGAAGTACGTCATGGAAGCCAAGTGGTGCATATGTGCCAGTCTGTTACATAAAATCGCTTGAGTACAAATGAAAGCTGCGCCAATTCACTGCCAGTAAGACCTTACAGTACAGGCTATACCGGAGGTCCCATTACCCCCATATAACTATGTACTAATTGCTTTTTCTTGTTGCAGGTGGTATTGATTTACGAAAAGAATGGGTGATGAATCCAATTACACCTTGAAACAACAAATCATCGTGAGCACCTGGATTCATGACCGACCTCACACTGGGAAAACACAGAGAGAGATTCGAAATGATTTCACTATTAGATTTAATATGACTACACCACCGAAACCAACATATTACACTGGGACAATAAGCTGTTTGAAACTGGGTCCGTAAAAGACAGACCACGCCCTGGAAGATTGAGAAGAAGAGTAGAATTTGCAGCATCAGTGGAACGTTCGCTGAAAAAGTCGCTACGCAAGCGCTCACGGGAAATGAACATCCCATTTACGGTGGCATATGCGAACAGACTTAAACCTCAAATGGTTCTGGCACTCGCTTGGGAATGAATTCAGTGATGAAGACGGAAAATCGATGTGACGCCCATGCGCGGTTACAGGTGGTGTTCGATACAATTCAATGAAAATGATGGCATAGATGCAGGTGGTAATCTGACGGAATACTCCCTCTCATCAGATGGATGCTGTTTAAAGAACATGTAGAGGTGAGGGAGAAGCGGGGAGAAATAGGACTTTCGGTACAGATCTGTTTCATAGTATCGAAGATGAAGGAGTGCCCATATCTCTTTAGAGCTCATGTTTACTAGACATGTCCCTAAAATTTGCTTCCGACTCTTTCTACTAGATCATTTACACACATTGTAAACAGTAACGGTCCTGTCACACTACCTTGGGGTACTCCGAAAATTACCTTTACATCTGTCTATTTTGTTCCTTGAAGTGTGGCGTGTTCAGTCCTACCCACAAAGAAATCTTTATTCCATCGCAAATCCGGTCCGACACTCGGTAACCTCTTTTTTTTTTTCAATTAACGGTAATGGAGGACTACGAGATGCCTTCCTGAACTCAAGGCAGGCGGCATCAGCCTGAAACCCGAGGACTACGGCGCTCTGGAAATCGTGCACGGATGGAGCGAATTGACTTTCGTAGGTTCTCTCTTTGAGGAATCCATGGTGATTTTTGTAGAAGAAATTTTCCTTCTCCAAAAAATTATATTACGTGCGCATAAAATATGTCCCAAAATTATAAAATAGAATGACGTCATTGATATAAGCTTGTAATTATGTGTATCTGTTCTACGACGCACCTTGTAAACGGGAATGACCGCCTTTTTCCAGTCGCTAGGTTCTCTTCGTTGCTCCAGCGACTTACCATAAACAGCTGCTAGAAGGTGAGCGAGTACTTTTCTCTATAAAATCTTACAGATACCTGATCTCGTCCAGATCCCTTTCCAGTACTAATCGACAACATTTGCTTTTGTATTCTGCGACCTCTTACGCCACTATTACATTCGTGCGTTTTACCATAGCTAAGCGCAATGTTTCCTTAGCCGTGTCGGAGGGACCTCGAGTTTATTGAGTCGCAAGCAGCGAGTGCTCACTCACATGAAAGCGAATCGCGTGGCTAAGGCAGTAGGAGTGAGCAAAAACTCACGGATCTGTTACAGATTAAAGTGACTGAGAATTTGCAGTTTTTCCAACTACTATACACTACCTGGCTGCAATTTCGGTCACAAGTAGAAGTCACAAGTAGCAAGCAGCATTTAACACTCAACGTCCTGTGGTTTCTGTTGGCTGAAGGTAGTACTTATTTCTAAGAACTCTGCGTCACGCTGTGGATTCTGGCTGCAGCTTCAGAGGCAAGCCGCAGTCAAGAACCCGCAGGAACAGTGTGTCTCACAGTACATATGTACTGTCCAACTATGGTCGAAGAAATGAACCAAGAACCTTATTTGCTCAGAGAAACATTTTACATGGCATCAGCACTGATATGTTTGGCTAGACTAAGATATTGGACTCCTTCCCCCCTCCCCCCCCCCCTGTCCCCTGTCTTGGTTGTGTCGCGTAGCCCGAGGTCTAGGGTGGTTTGAAAGTAGATAATTGGGCAGAGAGCTGGTGAAGCCAAAGGATGAAAATGCCAAATAAAGGTTGTGGTGGCAGACTAACCTAAAGTCTAGGCTAATGCTTACGTTTGCGCCATATTTACGGACAACACACATTTCATCCTAAGAACTAAAACTGCAACGTAAATTCAGAAAATGTATATTACAATGGAGAACGCTTCAACGAGTATTTTGACCCGTATTATCCTCATGTGTAGTACGTAAACTATGAAAAATGAAAAGGGGGGGGGGGGGGGTCCGCTGCATAGCTTTTGCCAAATGTCTAATAGTAGTCTGTTTAGAAGACGAATGTTTTCTTCAACACTGTAACACACAGATAAACTTGTGTGTTTCTCCAGGCGTTGCACTCTTAACTATGAGACGACTTTAAGTAATGGAGAATGGAACTTTCACTCGCAGTGTACTTAACATTTATTTATCATCGTTTTCAAAACCTCATGACGACGTCAATGACACACTGTTGAAATACTCAGCTAGCAGACTTTACAGACGAGGTCAAGTCACTACCGTTGTACTGACAATGTTTACCTGGCCAGAAACACCAGCTGGCAGTTATATTCGGCAGCGCGTGTTAAATGCTACTCGCGAATCATCACAGTTCAGCATCTACTTCGGTAAATCGCTGAAATTGCGTTTTAGCGCTTCGGAGTGATAAAAGTTGCAAATTCATGAACTACGATTTTAAATAAATACAAATCGCAACTAAAAATCGCAGTTAAGGAAAGTAGCATTCACATAAATTAATGTTATCGGGAAGTCAGAGTTTAGACCACGGCCTACTTTGCTTCGTCACGCAGATGCAGTGCTGTACAGGCTAGCCTGCCAGCCGAGACGTGCAGCTGTGCTCGGTGTGGCTGATTGGACCGCTAACCGGTTCCAGGAGCCGGCAGGAAGCGCAGGGGCCGCCGCTCGTGCTCACACCGGAACGGCCGGCGCTCCGCTCCCAGCCACTCATTATCTCCTCCAACACATCTCCCTGCATCTCACATTTCTTTCACTTCCTCCCTCATATCTCTCTCCGTTACACGTGTCTGAGAACGATTAAGTACAGTTACAAATCCTACATTTGTACTTTGTAGCGAAGCGTTAGCTGCGATTTGTAGTTGCCAATTGTCACAGTTTAGAATCGTAGTTCACGAATTTACGAAGTACTGGGATGCTATTGGGAATATTATAGAAACCCTTTGAGCCGTGCTGCGGCTCGCGTTGGTGCTGTTGTAGGTTTCTGTCCTCTCTTGGAAGCCAGACTGTATCGTTAACATGGTTGCGGTTGTTTGTATTCTTCGTGTGTTGACTGGCACCACTTGGCTGTGCAAGCGTTGCCTGTCCGCTAGTGGCAGCAGCGGCGTTATCGATATGTAGTAACTGTGGCCCTATCTTTGGGGTGACGTCGTCGTTCTTCCGGGTCGTGTGAGTGAGCATTTCGGTTGGGGACTCCGGAGGAGCCAAGAGGGCAGTGCGGGAACACGCTGGGACCTCTGGCGGCACGCATGCACTGCCTGATGGAAGGGCTATTGTCGCGAGGGTACACGACCTAGTCGTCAACCGGATCAAACAAGCTTTAAGTTGAGTGGATTTTAATCCTAGTAGTGAAATCTCCACCACTGTGAGATCTAGTGATTATCCAGTAATTTGGGTTCGTGTTGCTGCTCTCAGTGTCGCTGAGACAAAGAGCAACGAGTGGAGTGCTTGGGGAAGGCGGATCTAATTAGCTTTCCTCGACTTCTTGTTACTAATTGCTGCATTCTATGTGCTACTGTTCAAGAAATGTGTGTGAAATCTTATGGGACTTAACTGCTAAGGTATCAGTCCCTACGCTTATACACTACTTAACCTAAATTATCCTAAGGACAAACACACACACACACACACCCATACCCGACGGAAGACTCGAACCTCCGCCGGGACCAGCCGCACAGTCCATGACTGCAGCGCCTTAGATCGCTCGGCTAATCCTGCGCGGCTCTGTGTGTTACAATTTGTTAAGTTCTACCAGTGGTATTTTTCCTGCCTGGTTGTCGCTAACGCCCCAGTTACCTGCCCTGGAGGTTAGTGTATGTAACGGCAGTGTTTGTTTCTTCGCCTTGCCGCTGCTGTCTGGTATGTCGGGTAGTTTTTCCTTGATTTGTAGATCGGTTGGTGTTCCTACTACTCTGGTAGTAGAGGTTCCTTTCTCCTTTCGGGCGCTCTAAACACAGCATTCTGACGTCGTAGTGCTGAGCGCCGGTTCCGGCTTTGGCGTGGTGTTCCATCGTTGCATTGTTTATCGAACGTTAGGTAGCGTCAGCAGCTTATCATTAGTGATTCATTAGACTGCCACTAGTCTGAGTTACCATCTTGTGAACTGAATGCGACTCTTGGCTGCCTTTCTCATCGCTCGTGAAAGTGTTTTTGGCCTGACCTACTCAGATGTCGATTCCTGGAGCACCGTCTGAGACTACCCCTTGTGTTTTGTTATTGTGTTATTATTTTATTATTTCATTACCAAGTTACTATCATTTGTCTCACCTATTTGGTGATCAGTTGCTTGTCCTTTTGAATAAATCTTGTTATTATATTTACTGTTTTATTGTAAGTTTCTAATTTTTTTTAATATAATTGCCATTCTTACTGTTACAGCAGGTTTAAACGGTTGTGCTACCAGGTTTACTATTATTTTGTCTCACCTGTTTGGTGATCATTTGCCTGTCTTTAAAATTAACTTTCGCTATTGCCTTGTTGTTTGATAGTATGTTTCTTAATTATTTTAATAATTGCCATTCTTGGGATTAAAGGCCTTCAGCCGTGACTGTCGCTACTTGTCTTAAAATTCTAATGTGCCAGTTATATCTTAGCAGTTACCCTTTATGACCTTGGTGATTTGTTTTGCCGGCCGGAGTGGCTGTACTGTTCTAGGCGCTACAGTCTGGAATCGGGCAACCGCTACCGTCGCAGGTTCGAATCCTGCCTCGGGCATGGATGTGTGTGATGTCCTTAGGTTAGTTAGGTTTAATTAGTTCTAAGTTCTAGGCGACTGATGGGCTCAGAAGTTAAGTCGCGTAGTGCTCAGAGCCATTTGATTTGTTTTCAATATTTTAATAGCTGTAGTTTGTAATTTGCAACAAGTTAAACAATTCTTAAATTATTGCCGTTAAGGCCTTCAGCTGTGAGTGTCGTTACTTTTCTTAAAATTTTAATTTTCCAATAATATTTTTTTTGCCTCGCGCTTTAAGACTTTGGTCACTTGTATTTTATATTTTAATAACTGTAATTGTCAGTTGCAGGAAGTTTAATTAATCCTTAAGTTATTGCCATTAAGGCCTTTAGCCGTGAAACAATTCTTAAATTATTGCCATTATTTTAATTTGTTGTTGATTTTAAATAAATTGCGTGTCATTAAAAGACAAGCAAACCAATAGTAACTGATTACGGCCCCGCCCACGATCGTAACCGAATACTGCCTTCCTTGACCACCACATCTCACCCTTCACCTGCCACAGGAAATAGTGCCCTAATTGTATTAGTGGTAAGGAAATTAAACTTACCCAGAAAAATGAAGTGTCCAATAAAACCCTTGTTAGGTCGATTCTTGTTTATCGCTCATCAGTCTTGGACCCTCACCATGTTGGATTAATAAGAGAGAGAAACGAAGTCGCACGAAGAGCATCACGTTTCGTCAACACATTGTTTGGTCGGCGCGAGAGCGTTACGGGGGAGCTACAGATACCTCAGAGGCAGACACAACAGAAGAGGCGGTGTGAGTTACCAGGAGGTTTGCTACTGAAATTCAATGAGTACCGTCTGGGAAGAGTAGGGCAACGTACTACTTCCTCCCATACACATCTCACAAACTGGCCACCACAAGAAATTACAACTACTACGAAGGACTACCTAAATTCGTCCTCGCTTCTCGGTATTCGCGAATGCAACATAGGAGGAGGAAAGGAGCTCGGGTAGCAGAAGCACTCTGCGCGACGCATTACACGGTGGCTTACGAAGCATGTATGTAGATGCAGACAAAGCGTGTCCGCCCGGTTAGCCGTGCAGTCTAACGCACGGCTTTCCGGAGCGGGAAGGAGCGCCTGGTCCCCGGCACGAATCCTCCCGGCGCACTTGTGTCGAGGTCTTTTGAGTCGGCCAGTCTGTGGATGGTTTTTAGGCGGTTTTCCATCTGCCTCGTCGAATGCGAGCTGGATCCCCTTATTCCGCCTCAACTACACTATGTCGGCGATCGCTGCGCAGACAAGTTCTCCACGTACGCCAGGGGCGGGCGAACGATGCACGCGGCTCATGAGCGCACAGCGCTGCACGTGTGCTGCTCGCGTGCAGGCGTCAACCGGGGCTGTGGCGACAGCCGGCAGGTTGCGGCAGTGTAGTGCCAGGCTAAGCTGCGGACGTTGATGAGAAGCGAGCACTATGTAGTGAACGTTGTATTTCCAGGAACGGAGAAGTGGAGATTTGCTATCTTTTAAAAAGTAATGGGAGAATCATTTTTTCTCTGTGCAAAAACGTGAAAATTCGAAATGTTTAATATGTGGCAGTATTCTCGCTGGTCAACGGAAGTTTAGTATTGAAGGCCATTATAATAAATTTCACAAGGACGAGTACAATTTATTGTCGGATTCTGAGCGGATGGGGAATTGACTGAGCTTAAGAAGAGCGATTTGACGATGCCAGATGAATCTGTCGTAGTTGGCTGGCCGGAGTGGCCGAGCGGTTCTAGGCACTACAGTCTGGAACCGCGCGACCTCTATGGTCGCAGGTCCGAATCCTGCCTCGGGCATGGATGTGTGTGATGTCCTTAGGTTAGTTAGGTTTAAGTAGTTCTAAGTTCTAGGGGACTGACGACCACAGCAGTTAAGTCCCATAGTGCTCAGAGCCATTTGAATTTGTCGTAGTTGCTGTTGTCACGAGAGATCTGCGACTTTCTCTCGTCATGTCTCTCATCTAACTGATTTAACATTTTATGGAGCACTGTTTTCAAGTTTTCAGGACGACAATAATAGCCCAGCGGTATGTGCTAGTTATAAGACTGCGCTTAATGTAGCGAGAGCTGGAAAACCATTTGCTGGATTAATAAGTCTCGGTTAAGAGTAATTAAATAAAACGTATCGTAGGTAATAGGTACTCTTTCAAACCATGATTTCTTTCAAGCACTCCTACTAACCTTATTCATACACTCAATAAAGCAAGCTAGGAAACAAAACGCATTACAGAGGAAGGAGCGGACAGAAGGTATGGTGGGGATGGGAGAGAAGCGGGTGGCCAGCTTGCCCCTGTGTGCGCGCGGAACACCTGTTAACTGCACGCGTGCAAGTGCACCGCACATGTGCAGGATTCCTGCCCGCCCCTGACGTACGCGAACACCACTATCACTCTACCACGCAAACTACTCGTCTGGTGTGAGACGTTTCCTGGGGGAGGTCCACCGGGGGCCAAACCGCACAATAACCCTGAAAGAGTGGTTCAGTGTGGGGCGGCGGAGGGGTGAAGTGGACTGTGGTAGTCGTCGTGGGGTTGCGGACCACTGCGGCTGCGGCGGGGACGGAGTCTCTCCGTCGTTTCTAGGCCCCCGGTTGACATACAATACAAACAGACAAAGCGTGAAGAATCCTGGTGACGCAGCACGAGGGGTTCTTAGAAACGCAACTGAACTGAAATATACTGAAATCAGAAACAGAGCATCAGACATTTTAAACAGCTTTTTATTCACTTAAAACTCTCGTGCATAGACTTCATTTCAGTCAAATACAAATGAAATACTGTGATTCCATAATGCATTGCAGGGAAAAAAAATTAGTACACCTGGAAAGACGATGTAGATTTTGATGTGATCACGACAGATGTCCCCCGGGAGACAGATGTACAGGTAATGGTTTCAACGTCGTCTGCCAACAAACAGCGTAGCGGCATAGCTACCAGAGCGTCATCTGTGTCTACCCTTTAATACGGCATGCTCATAGCCAGAAGGCTGTGTGTGGTGCAGATGTATGAAGCAAGCAGGAAAACATGCCATAGGCGCATTTGTCCTTACTACATCCATCTGAGCGAGTTTGAATCGAGTTAAATTGTGACCTCCCGATTGGCGAGGTGGTCGTTTTGGATAATTGCCACCCAAGTTGGACGTGGTGAGTTAGTTGTGCAGTGATACTGTATCAGTGGTCACATGAAGATTCCCACACCTACAGACGAGTTCCTGGACGTACATGCAGCACAGGATCGTGGTATTGTAAGGGCAACAGTGCGAGATTGTACAGCTGCCACAGCATAGACAAGAGGCTTCTGAGTACAGACGTGTCAACAAGAACTATCGCGAACCGGTTATCAGCAGTGAGACTACGAGCACGCACGCCCTTAGCCCGTCTTCCACTCATGGCTCGACTGACGCAGTTAGAGGATCTCTTGGAATGGCGCTGTGGTATTCAGCGATGAAAGTATAGTCTTCCTGCGCGCAAGTGACGGTCGTTTGCGTGTACGACGTAGACTTGGTGAGCGCTGCCTTGCAGAGTGCGTTCGACCAACACACACTAATCCCACCACATGCCTTAACGTCCGGGGTGTGATACACTACAACTATTATTTATCAGATGGTTCAAATGGCTCTGAGCACTATGGGACTCAACAGCTGAGGTCATAAGTCCCCTAGAACTAAGAACTACTTAAACCTAACTAACCTAAGGACATCACACACATCCATGCCCGAGGCAGGATTCGAACCTGCGACCGTAGCAGTCGCGCGGTTCCAGACTGAAGCGCCTAGAACCGCTCGGCCACCATGGCCGGCTATTATTTATCTTCGGTGTTTCTGGAGGGGTCGATAACCAGCGCGCGGCACGCGCAAAATGTTGTTAGACCCGTTGTTTTACCATTCTTGCAGCAGGAAAGTGATGCGTTGTTTCAACAAGATAATGCTCGACCACACAGTGCCCGTGAAACTCAACGTGCTCCGCAAGACGTGTAGCAACTTCCTGGCCAGCACTATCTCCGGACTTGTCTCCAATCGAGACAATCAACCAACAACGAACGCTTAATGAACACATGAACGGGTCGAGCAGGTGTGGCATAACGTATCCCAGGACAGCATTCGCCATCTCTATGATCGACTGGATGCCAGAATTGTACACAAAAACAAAGTTCACAATAGAAGAAGAAAAACAAGAAAACGCTCAATTTTTTTTAGACATAACCATAAGAAAAGACAATAATAAACACACATTTTCATACACATAAAATCCATAACAACTGACATTATCTTAAATTGAACTACAAATAACCCACAGAAGAACAAACAAGCAGCAATCAAATACATGTTAAACAGGCTCAACGTGATCCCCCTAAACACTTCTAATTACCAGAAACAGTTAGCCATTTTAATGATGATGAGGTCCATGCTCCGAGGAGCGTAGGGGACAATGCGGGAGACCCGCACCGGCGTACTAGGCGAGGTCCTAGTGGAAATGGTTTGCCATTGCCTTCCTCCAACCGTAATGGGGAAGAATTACGATGACAAAGACGACAACAACAACACCCAAGTCATCTCGAGGCAGGAAAAATCCCTGATCCCGCCGGAAACCGAACCCGGGACCCCGTGCACGAGAAGCGAGAACGCTACCGCAATACCACGAGCTGCAGACAGCCATTATAAAAAAGTAGCATTAAATATAGACACAAAAAAACTATGGTAGACAAGCTAAACAAAAAAAATAGACAAATAATGAAAAAATAACCAAACCACACTAACTCGTACAACTTGCACTACAACAAAAAAAATGGCGTACAATGACCTACCACAATAAATTCACTCATAAAATAGGAAACATATTCAAAAAACAATGCATAAACATTGCTTACAAAACAAACAATTCCATACAAAAGCACATCCCAAAACTAAAATCAAAACCAGACAGATAGCAACAACGTGTTATCTATCAGCTCAGTTGCAGAGATAGTGAGAAGATAAACACTGGAATGACTGGCAGGACATGCGACACAAGATATAAAGAACACGTCAGGCCATTCAAATAAGGTACAAATCATTCAACATTTGCGGATCATCTAAAAGAGGAAGAGTATAGACCAAGGAATATTGAAAACGATACGAATATCATAAAAATCAGTAAAGACAAACACCTCCTCCCTATCCAAGAAAATTTCCACATACAAAAGCCTTAACACAAACTAAACAGTTGCTCAATAATCAGATAAATATTGGAAACCAGACTCTATACAGAATAATTGATGACATTAAATGAAAAAGGAAAGAGCCTTTTCCATCCTTCACCCTCTCCCACTCTCCTACAACCTCGTCCTCCCAATCACAGTTTCATTTCACTTCTCGCTCCTCACCTTCTCCTCTAACCCACACTCCATCACACTGCTATACACGTAAGTCCACTCATCATCGTTTCCGCCTCTCATTAGAAAAAATAAAAAAAATAAATTCTCTCCATCGCTATTCCTTCTCTGCTCTTACACAGTGCTTAAGTACACAGAAACATACATAAATGGAATTACACACATACAATAATCTGAAGTTTAAAAAAAAATAGTAGGTTGAAGACAAAGTTGTGGAAATGTTATGTTGGCAGCACTACAAAACAGGAACAGCATCACATACTTGAAGTACAAAAACAAACAGAATACAGTGGTGTGCATTAAAGTGTGCTGTGGAAATGTATAGTGCTACAGAACATCTAAAAATTAGACCAAAATTATCAGTGTCTAACACAGAAAAACAACGATGTGCTAGCAGAGGGCATTTCCCGATGTAAGAGAGAAATCAGCCGAAAAATCACCGTAAGTACAAATCAAACTATTCTTAATGAACTGTTGTTCGATCTAAAAAGTAAATAAAAATGTAACTAACTTAATTATAGACCACTGATGATGCTTTATCTCAATAAAGCATAACGCTTCTGGTGAAAAAATCACATTTTTGTAGTTGCAACGACGGATCAAAAATACCCTCATGAATTATAAAGAAACTACTGACACTATCGTCACACAAATGAAGAATTTATTTTATTGGTAAACGTTCGTTGAGCATTGCTTCCGCAAAGGATGACGTCACATGGATGTCATATTCTGTATCTTCCGCTATTTCCTTAAACATTTGAACGCTCTCTGGAGACAGCAATTGCTGGTTTCGCCACTTTCCACAAACTGACGCAGGGCACATTCTAGAGTCTTCACTCTCGACAGCAGATTCTGCCAGAAAAATTATGATATCAAAGCATTTTACTCCTGACGGGGAGGATAAACTGACACAGCTGGCGCAAAGGGGTGATTAATTAAAGCACAAAAGGACTTGCTTCTGCGTGACATTTTTTTCCCTTCCTGCATTCGGACGCCTTCAGCAAGTTCACCTACAGCTGGCGTACTTGTGACACGGTCATACTACATTAATTAAAAAGCGCCGTGACATTTATTAAAATAAATATCACCTTTCTGTTTGCATGAGGCGTAATTACACAAATGACAGTTGCTCAAAGCTGTGTAAAATGCATGAAAAAAGAAAAAGAAAAAAAAAAGAGTCGTTCAGAGCATGAAGAGTGTTTGTTTCACAACGGGTATGATGGTTACGATGCAGCAATGGGAAATGCGGAGGCGGCAGTAGCGATCATGTAGAAAAAGGGCAGCAGCTTATAAATATACATAAAACTAATATTAAAAATTACGTGCTTTCGAAATGCATTGTTCGTTTTACTTTCCTGGTAACTCTTGTAATACGAGTAACAGGATCACTAACGTTGTCATTTGTACAGTAAGGATAACTTCGATATGTGAGACCTCTTACTAACAGACTGTTTGGAAGAAAACGGGAAAGAATGAAGAACATTAACAGGAGAAATCGCAGCTATAAGGAAAAATTCGATCAGTAACTGAAAAGAATTGAAGATTGAAGAAATGAAACGAGAAAGAGAGAGGAGGTAAGGACTGATCATAGAATCACTGCTGGGTGGCACGTATAGGTAACTACCTTAGAGGTATTGGTGACATAATACAACAAATTGTTTCAAACTCTCCTGATGGATTCTACGTTAAAACGGTAACGCAGGAGGACACCCAGTTAGACAGCAGCAATGGAGGAGATGAACATTTTAAGTGGATTTTAATATGTGGACTGCAACTTGTGCCAAAGTTATTATGTGACTGGAGGTATTTGGCATACGAATTAATGGCCTCTGTGAGGGAATTACAGACGCAGAAAATGGCGTGTGCTACTCAAAGTCGCTTGACTGAATACAACCAAACCAGTTGATCGTGTGAGCGAGTTGCTGCTGCAGGGACACCCCTATAGCGGCACAGAGACGAGCTGAAGTTTATTCTCTAACCTGTCAAATACATTGGTCAGGAAGGCAGCCGTGACAGATCGTTTTCCTAGGCGTTACCTATGTCTGGAAGAAGCCGATTTCTGTCAGCGTTTAGCGTGTCAGCGCGGAAGCAAGGGCGCCAAATTTCCTTGTGTGGCGATGTAAATCCAAGTGAAAAGTCACCGTCCGAGGTAAAGCGTTAACGTATTGGCTGGATGGCTAGTGGCCAGATCAGTGGTTCTTCTCAGTTACTAACTAGGCTGCGAGGTTCGGACTACTTCACTTTATCCTCTTGGGTGTGGGCTCGCTACAGGTCATCCAGGTAATGTGGTGGTCGCACTCAGTTTGATGATGGTTTGCAGCAGCACCTGGTCGCCATATATATTGAAACTCATCGATTGGTAACAACGTCTTCCATGTACAACATGGTCGCTCTTCATTGCATGCTCGAACATGAGTGCAGATGCAAGCCGTGACTGCAGGTGGCGCTGTTGCATTTGATCACGAGCGGCACCTGTGCAGTGTCCTCAAAACACTGCGTCAGCTGTGGTCAGAACAAACGGTTCAAATGGCTCTGAGCACTATGGGACTTAACATCCATGGTCATCAGTCCCGTAGATCTTACAAGTACTTAAACCTAACTAACCTAAGGACAGCACACAACACCCAGTCACCATGTGGTCAGAACAGTGTTATGTGCAGTTGAGAGGGCATCATGTCAGAGCTAAGTGTATTCGAACGTGCGAAACTTTTGGTGCTCGTACAGTGGGTGCTTCCGTAATCAAGGTAGTCCGAGTGTTTCTCCTTTCACGAGACACCGCACCGAAGATTTATGCCGCATACAGGAAAAGCGGAAAATCGTCAACTGGTAAATCACAACGCGGATGAAACCGTGTGTTGAGTGAACGTGACAGACGGTAACTGAAGGACTGTGACGAAAAATAAGAAGACGGCAGATGGAAAAATCACTGCAGAACTGAGTGTTGCAATCGCGGACGCTGCCAGCACCAAAACAAAACGGAAGGTGCTCCAGAATTAGGAAACTGTAGGGCAGTCTTGAATTCCAATACCGTTCATCATGATGCAAATGCCCTTAAACAGCAAAGATTGGTGCTAAAGCCATAAAACCTGCACTACGGAAAAATGGAAGAAGTCATCTTCTGATGATTCTTGTTTCACAATGTTTCCAACTTTTATACTAAAAATTTATATTAAAAATGAAGAAATTCTTCCAGCTGTATTTAAGGCGTCGATTTTATTTTGGCAACTAGTTTCAACGTTGTAACAACGTCATCTTCAGGCCCGTACACTTGTTTACGTCAACTGCGTGCGGCCGATACAAGAAGTCAGTGGTGAGATATGGACGTGCTCCATGTGGAAGGTGGGTAGCAACTAGTATTTCCTAGTCTGATACTAGTTACTACCCACCTTCCACATGGAGCACGTCCATATCTCACCACTGACTTCTTGTATCGGCCGCACGCAGTTGACGTAAACAAGTGTACGGGCCTGAAGATGACGTTGTTACAACGTTGAAACTAGTTGCCAAAATAAAATCGACACCTTAAATACAGCTGGAGGAATTCCTTCATTTTTAATATAAATTTATACCAGCTGACGTCCCACTGTCCTTCATTTCAACTATGGAAGTACGAAGATTTCCAACTTTTGGCCGGGTTAACGTCCCAACAGTGAAACATGGCAGTGTTCCGTGAGAATTTGTACAGCCGTATCGTAGTATCCCGCGGCCGCAGAGGTTACTCTGCAGGATCCCATTACTGCTAAGGATTGTGTGGCCATTTTGGCCTTCCAGGTCCACCTCACGACATAGTGTTTACTCCCCAATGGCGATGCTGCTTCCAAGACGACAGGACACTTCTTCACACACCTCACATCATCCAAGACTGGTTTTGTGACCACGAGGATGAACTAACACGTCTCCCCTGGCCAGCAGTCACCAGGTCTCAGCATTATTGTGCCTTTGTGGTCTAATTTCGAGAGTAGGTTACATGATCGTCATCCACCCCTCTATTATCGTTACCTGAAACTACCACTATTTTGCAGGAAGAATGGTGTAATTTTCCTCTGAAAACCGTATGGGACCTGCATATCAATTCAGAGGTGAGTGGAAGCTGCTTAGAATACAGAACGGGTTTTCTAAGCCGTATTAGGCATGGTAGCGCGTTGTTTTTCTAGTTTTCCACATTTTCGTCCAACCACTGCGTGAGGGATGTGATGTACGTTG
Source organism: Schistocerca americana (assembly GCF_021461395.2). Lineage (NCBI taxonomy): Eukaryota > Metazoa > Arthropoda > Insecta > Orthoptera > Acrididae > Schistocerca > Schistocerca americana. Next base: position 153,051,210 of record NC_060126.1, on the reverse strand, counting down.
CACATGTAAAATCAACGGACAACGAATGTATGCAGCGCCTGAAATCCTGACAGCATTTATTTGACTGTGTGGATGTATCTGTGCCAGAGCTAACAACTTTATATCCTCTTTTAACAGACTGCCGGATATGGTAACAAAAAAAAAAAGGTTCGAATGGCTCTAAGCACTATGGGACGTAACATCTGACGTGATCAGTCACCTACACTTAGAACTACTTAAACCTAACCAACATAGGGACACCACAGACATCCATACCCGAGGCAGGATTCGAAGCTGCGACCGTAGCAACCGCGCGGGATGTGGCAACACTTAACTCTTGGTCGCAACACTTCGTGGATCCCATGCATTTCTTCACAGTACGTCCTCGTAGAAAACTCGTCGCTTTACGCACCCGCACGACATTCTAAGGACTGTCCTTTTTCTTAGGCAGTCGGCTACACAGTAGAGGCCAGAAACTGCTTCTGTCGCAGGATGTATTTACGGAACAGCAATGCTATCTGTAGCGTGGTTAAGAGTGCTCGTTTAAGCGCCGGCTTTCCACGGTATTGTACCGGGAGCCGTGTTGCAGCTTATCTGACCGCACAGAGAGCATGTTTGCCTGGCAGCTTTCGTAGTGGATAACGTGTAAGCTCCAGTTCTCTGCCGATTTCACTTTACCGTTACCCACCTCTGCACGCACGGTAGAGAACATCAAAGCAAATATTTCTCCGTTTTCGCTCTCTGTGGCGTCCTACATCACAATGTATCCTACAACCAACTGCATATGGGTATCAAAATTAAGGAAAGTGTTATTAAGTATGGTACCAGAAGCGAATTAAACTCCCTACATTAAAATAAATGTCCATTTATTGCATTGGTTCTTTCACAGCATCATTGGCAGTCTACCGAAACGCAGTCTTCACGCCTTTATCTGTACAATTATTTTCTGCCTTTCCTGCAACGGTTCTACAATTTTAGCCATTCCTTGGCTTTACTCTTGCCAGTCTCCGTGTGGTCTCCACAACAAACGAACTACAAGGGCGTGCTGAAAAGTAATGCCTCCGAATTTATGTCTAAACTCTCTACGATTTTGAAATAAAACAAATGTTATTAACTTTCTAAAAACTTTATTCTTCATGTCCACATATTTAACAAAATGGTCTCTCGTTGGGAGAAATGACTTCGTTGCCAGAATGACTATGTTGAGAAATAAATGCGTGGACATGAAGAATAAAATGTGAAATGCTGATAACGTTCTTTCTTTATTTTAAAAGCTTTAAGAGATTTCACATAATAAAGACGGATTTATTAGTTTTCAGCACTCCCTCGAATAATGTTTAACGTTATACGATACATGACTACAAATAGCAAAACACTTCATTTCGAAACAATTTTATCTTGTAACTCTTCAATTTGGTCCGTGTTGCATAGAAAACAACAGTATCAGAAATTGAGTTCGCCTTGATGCAAAACACCTTGTTATTCGTTTATTTCTTTATTTTCCCAAACTAGTTTCGGCGATGAATATCACCATCATCAGTGTTTTTTTTTTTAATCTTATTTATTGTATGTTACAGCAAGTTTCTGAGAATTATTGTCGCTGTTTGCGACATATTTTCTGTGAGCTTTTTTGTTGCCGTTTTTACTCAGCGAACATAAAGTCATCTTGCAGATGACGGCGCAGTCACATCTGCCAGCGCTTCCCCACGCCACTGCAGATACTCGTCTACTTACGGCTGAGCAGAGGAACTCTCCGTATAGTTCGCAGTCAGCGATCAAGACGTCAGCACTGTCTTAGATAGCCCGCCAGTGTATTAAATGCCTTAGGCCGAACATTAATGCAGACATATATCAGTTATTCTTCATGTGAAGAGTGTTGTAAAGCTGTCTCGAGTAATACTTTAATATCCAGAAATACACTGAAGCGCCAAAGAAACTGGTATAAGCATGTGTATTCAAGTACAAAGATATGTAAACAGGCAGAATACGAAGCTGTGGTCGGCAGCGCCTATATAACAAAACAAGTGTCTGGCGCAGTTGTTAAATCGGTTATTGCTGCTACAATCGGAGGTTATCGAGATTTAAGTGAGTTTGAACGTGGTGTTATAGTCAGCGCAAGAGCGATGAGACACACCATCTCCGAGGTAGCCATGACGTGGGATATTCCCGTGCGACCATTTCACCAGTGTACCATGAATATCAGGAATCCGAAAACATCAAATCTCCAAGATCGCTGCGGTCGGAAAAAAGTTCTGCGAGAACGGGACCAACGACGACCGAAGAGAATCATTCAACGTGACAGAAGTGCAACCCTTCCGCAAATCGCTGCAGATTTCAGTGCTGGGCTATCAACAACTATCAGTGTGCGAACCATTCAAAGAAACCATTTATATGGGCTTTCGGAGCCGAAGCCCCAGTCGTGTACCCTTGACGACTGCAGGACACAAAGCTTTACACCTCGCCCTGGGCCCGTCAGCACCGACATTGGACTGTTGATGACTGCAAACATGTTGCCTGGTCGGACGAGTCTCGTTTCAAATTGTATCGAGCGGATGACCGTGAACGGTTATGGAGACTACGTCGTGAATCCATGGACCCTGCATGTCAGTAGGGAGACTGTTCAAGCTGGTGGAGGCTCTGTAATGGTGTGGGTCGTTTGACCTTCGAGTGATGTGGGACCCCTAATACGTCTAGATAAGACTCTGACAGGTGAAACGTACGTATGCATCCTGCCTGATCACCTGCATCCATACATGTCCATTGTACATTCCGACGGACTTGGGCAATTCCAGCAGGACAATGCTACACCCCAAACGTCCAAAACTGGCACAGAGTGGCTCCAGGAACACTCTTATGTGTATACCTCCGCTGGTCACCAGACTCCCCAGACATGAACATTATTGAAATTTTAAACAATTTTATTGGCTGAAGTCCAGCAATCGTGCGGTAACTTAATTACAGGATGTATGTATAGCCACCTCGGCCGCATAAAATTGGTGCCAAACTGACCATGGTTTCGACAGCACTAAGGTGGTCTGTATCAGAATAAAAATTACATAGAATTACATGTGCTCACACCATAGGTGAGAAACATCTGAGCTAAACAGTATAAGATTTTCACTCTGCAGCGGACTGTGCGCTAATATGAAACTTCCTGGCAGATTAAAACTGTGTGTCGGACTCGAACTCGGGACCTTTGCCTTTCGCGAACAAGTGCTCTACCATCTGAGCTATCCAAGAAGACTCACAACCCATCCTCACAGCTCAGATGGTAGAGCACTTGCCAGTGAAAGGCAAAGGTCACGAGTTCGAGTCTCGGTCCGGCATACAGTTTTAATCTGCCAGAAAGTTTCATCTGACCAAAAATGCTCCTGTCAAATTCAAATTATCACAAAAAAATTATTGAGCATAGCTGGGATGCCTTGCAACGTCCCGCTCAGAAGAAATCTCCACCCCCCTCGTACTCGTACGGGTTTATGGGCAACCCTGCAGGATTCATGGTGTCAGTTCCCTCCAGCATTACTTCAGACGTTAGTCGAGTCCATGCCACGTCGTGTTGCGGCACTTGTGCAGGCTCGCGGAGGCCCTACACGATATTAGGCGTGTGTACCAGTTCCTTTGGCTCTTCCGTGTACATCTGAATAGTCACAACATTCCTATGGAAATTGAATGTAGAATGTTGAGAAAATCTTCATATCTATATCGTAATAAAATGAACTTGTTTTATTTGTTATATATAATTCCGCTTGGTCTCCTCCCAGAGAAAAACAAAGAACTCACCATTAGGCCGTCCAGTGTAATTTCCTGTGGCACAATAGTAAATGCGAAGAAAAAAGACGTAGAACATTAATAACGCTTGTTGTATTTAAAATCTTTAAGAGTTTTCACACGAAAATTTCGGAGGCATTATGTTTCAGCACGATCTCTTAGAACAACATGCTCTGAAGAGAGAAAGAAAGCCCTGTAGAAGATATCAGAAATATGGGCACAAAGGAAGGGAAACGCGAATATGTAACCACTTTACGTAGTCTTAATGTTGTAATTCGCAAATAATAATAATGTTTTTATGCAAGTGAATGTTTAGTTCTGATCTACAAATTACAAAAACTATAAGTCCTAGAAAGAAAAATCATTCGAAAAATACTTGAATCACCAAAAAATACAGAGGTATGGAAATTAAGAAGCAATGAAGAAGTTTATCGCAACATAGAAAACATAAATGAAACACTACGAAAGAGGCGACTTCTGGTTTTTGGACACTTATACAGAATGAAGAGCAACAGGTTAACCAAACAGATTTTTAAATATTTTTAGGACAAGAAGACAACAACAGCCTGGATACAAGAAGTTAGGAAAGATTTGGAAAGAAACAACATAAGTGAAAAAGGTGCAACAGAAAGAGAGTGTTTCAAGAGGAAAGTCTTGAAAATGGAAGGATTCCACAGCAAGAAGGAGAAGAAGACGGGCTCAAAATGGTCTGAGGAGAGAAAAAGGATACATAGTGAAAAGATGAAATACTGGAGGAGAAAGAAAGAAAGAAAGAAAGAAAGAACAGCAAAGAAGGAAGCATTGAAATTGGTGCGTGGTTCTTAGATGACCCAAACAAAAAATGGTTCAAATGGCTCTGAGCACTATGGGACTTAAAATCTGAGGTCATCGGTCCCTAGAACTTAGAACTACTTAAACCTAACTAACCTAAGGACAACACACGCATCAATGCCCGAGGCAGGATTCGAACCTGCGACAGTAGCAGATGACAAACGAAGAAAGAATAATAATAATAATAATATCATCTAACACAGCCACACATCGATCAAGACGCATCCAACACATGGCTAAGAAAAGGCAGTGAATACACTGAGACGGAAGGATTCATGATTGCAATACAGGATCAAACAATAAACACCAGATATTACAGCAAGAATATTATTAAAGATCCCAATACCACAACAGATAAATGCAGACTTTGCAAACAACAAATAGAAACAGTAGATCACATCACAAGCGGATGTCAATACTAGCAAATACAGAATACCCCAGAAGACATGACAATGTAGCAAAAATAATACATCAACAGCTTGCCTTACAACATAAACTTATAAAACAACACATTCCCACATACAAGTATGCACCACAAAATGTACTGGAGAACGATGAATACAAATTATACTGGAACAGAACCATTATAACAGATAAAACAACACCACATAACAAACCTGACATCATACTCACCAATAAAAAGAAGAAATTAACACAACTAATCGAAATATCCATACCCAATACAACAAATATACAAAAGAAAACAGGATAAAAAATTGAAAAATACATCCAGCTGGCTGAGGAAGTCAAGGATATGTGGCATCAGGATAAAGTTGACATTATACCAAATATACCATCAACTACAGGAGTCATACCACACAATATCCACCAGTACATGAATGCAATACAGCTACATCCAAACTTATATATACAACTATAGAAATCTGCAATTATTGATACATGTTCAATTACCCGAAAGTTCATAAATGCAATGTAACATATACCGTACAGTTAAAAGGAAGTCACGCTTGATCAAGGTCCGCGTCATTTTCCATTTTTAACCAGACATAACGTCTGAGAAAGGAAAGAAATAATAATAATAATAATAATAATAATAATAATAATAATAGTAAAGACTAAGAAGACGCAAAAGCACTTACTCTACTACTACAACGTGACCAAGTGCGGCGAAAATAGATTAAATTTCAGTGGTAACAAACAATGATGTTGTCTCCCACCGCCCTCCCTCTCCATCAACGTCAATGTCAAACCTTCTTTCCCCAAAAAACTTTGACACTGACGACGAGACGGCACGACCGTGGGGTCGGGGATTTGTCCGACATTTTGTGTGGTGAAAGAGGACCTCTAACACCTCACGTGGTTAAAATATTAGGACGCACTACCCGGAAAATGCCGGGAAAAATCGATCCAAAGTTTCTAAGGTGCTTTATGGGTATAAATTGTTAGCCCATTGCCCAGCCGCTGTCAGGCGTAGATGTTTAGGCCACGGAGTCTTACGCCAGAGGTCTCGGGTTCGATTCCTCCCCTGGCACTTTTTTTCATCTCTTTCATTTTCTTTTGTTATTCCACCAATTATCTTTAACAAATTAGTTACATTATTGAATAAAAATTATTTTCTTTTTGTCCAACAACACAATTCATGCGGTGAGTTTTCCATTTGTAATTGTAAATTATATGAGGGGAAACATTGGGTTTTTAATCAAAATAACAAGGTCGATTGAGAAACATTTAGTTTTTATACATATAATAATTATAAACAAGAACCGCAGTGGTAATTATCGTAAAAACAAACAAAGCAATAATTTTTGCGACATCTTGCGCAACGTATAAAGGCGGATATTTTTCAATCACAGGGCGTTTCCAATAAATCTGAACAAAAACATGCCCCATTAACATTTACGAAAATGTTTTGAGTTTCTGATAATTTTGAGGCAAACCAGACATATTGAATCATGTCTCGGAATATTGGTGACGATAATTAACGGTGAAATATAGAATGAATTTTTATGCAATCTTCCCAGGAATTAATGTCACGATTCTTCTGTAACAATGCACTGCAATTTTGCAAGCAACAGAAGGAAAAAAAGTGCCGCAGGAGGAATCGAACCCAAGACCTCTGGCATAAGGGTCCGAGCGCTAACCTTTTTTTTTTTTTGTGCGGACGTCGCAAGACATCCTGTTCAAGTTCGGTGGTTGATCCTTCCACTCAGTTTTTTTATTACAGAGGCCAACCGGCTTTCTGGCCGAACACGCTGAGCTACCGTGCCGGCTGTTTTATACTCATAAGGCACCTAAGAAACTTTGGATTGATTTTTCCTGGGATTTTCCGAGTAGTGCGTTCTAATATTTTAACCACTTGAGGTGTTTGGGGGACCTCTTTCACCACACAAAATTTCGGACAATTCCCCGACCCCACGGTCGTGCCGTCTCCTTGTGAGCTCCCATTTCGTCCCGCCCAGTGTGAATCGACCCGTAGAAGTATGGAGCTCCAGGAGGAAAGGGTATTGATGCAAAAGTTGCCGCCACAGTGTATTAGGCGGGTGTTTGTTCAGTCCAGTCCAGCTCCTGCGCCGAGGCAATGCAATGCAAGTTTGTGTACCGTTGGAGCTAGCAGAGATAAGGGCGAGTGGCTGGCTGGCTGGCGTACGGAAGCGGGCGACAATGCCGTGCAGGCCGGCTGCCTGCAGATAGCGATAGCTACTGCCGGCAGCGAGCAGTGGGGGCAGGTCGGGGCGGGGCCAGCAGACAAGACCAGGCTGGCTGGCTGGACACGAGCCGCAGCTATCGCCAGTCCCAGCTCACAGCGCGGGCGAGCTATCCGTATCGCCCTTCCTGTGCTCCGTGTCCGATCGTCTCAACACGCCGCGCACAGAGGTGTGTGTGTGTGTGTGTGTGTGTGTGTGTGTTCGCTGCCGGCTGCCGGCTGCCGTAAGTTCCAGTTTTCATATTTTTGTTCGACTGACTTACTGGCGTGACAAAGACCTTGTGCTTGAATCTATGCCAGCCCGTTAATGGGGAAATCCAGAGATTCCCCGCTCTAAATGATTGTTTGCAATTAACCTAAATGCGACGTAATGAAATCTACACTAAAAGTGACACTAGACGCCCCGTTAATGTACGATTCTTTTTCAATAGAGAGGGACATGTGAAAATTGCAGTGTCGGTGTAACGTTACCGTTCCCGGATGGTAAGTCACATCTGTAGCGAAATGGATAATGACCTGCTCAGGATGGCTGCTGGGACTATCAATTACTGCTCGAGGTAAATAAATTTATTAGGGGGCGGAGGGACAACTGTTATCTGTGTTTGAGAGTGGTTTTTTGCATCCCGGTACAACTACCGGGTGATCAAAGAGTCAGTATAAATTTGAAAACTGAATAAATCACGGAATAATGTAGATAAAGAGGTACAAATTGCCACACATGTTTGGAATGACATGCCAAAAAAATACAAAAGTTCAAAAAATTTCCGACAGATGGCGCTTCATCTGTTCAGAATAGCAATAATTAGCATAACAAAGTAAGACAAAGCAAAGGTGACGTTCTTTACAGGAAATGCTCAATATGTCCACCATCATTCCTCAACAATAGCTGTAGTCGAGGAATGATGTTGTGAACTGCACTGTAAAGCATGTCCGGAGTTATGGTGAGACATTGACGTCGGATGTTGTCTTTCAGCATCCCTAGAGATGTCCGTCGATCACGATACACTTGCGAATTCAGATAACCCCAATAATCGCACGGGCTGAGGTCTGGGGACCTGGGAGGCCAAGCATGACTAAAGTGGCGGCTGAGCACACGATCATCACCAAAAGACGCGCATCTGTAGGACATTTTGTGAACTTTTTCTTTTTTTTGTTGTAATAAAACCTCATATCATTCCAAGCATGTGTGTCAATTTTTACCTCTCTATCTACATTATTCCGTGGTTTATTAAGTTTTCAAATTTATACTGACTTTTTGATCACCCGGTACTTCACCGGTGCCTGTTGCTTAATCTCAGAGCAGCACCTACAGGCTCTGGACAAAAATACGGAAACAGGACGCTTGAACATAAATGCAGATGATAGCCAAGCCTGGAAGTAGAGCTGTTGTATCCGACGAAGAGCGGTACCTGCACAACGTCCTCAGTACATTGCACGTGTCAGCACAGTGTTATGCGGAGTTGTGAGTGCGTTGTGTCGGAGCTAAGTGAATTTGGACGTTGGAAAAGTGTTTGTTTTTAGGGCGCAAAAACAACTAGGGTCATAGGCGTCCACGTCAAAACTGTGAAACACGGAAACAAAGAGAGGAGCTAAAAAGGACTACACGTCAATCCCAACGGACGGAAGATATGGGAGTTGAAAACAGGAATGTGGAGAAAGGTCTATAAAATACGCTGTAGAGAAACGGAGGTCCAGAACTAAAAGTTAAATGGCCTTCTCGATATTGCTACGACGCATAAAAAGTAAAACGCAGCCAACAGCCCGTGCGTCGTTTGCTGAAACGGCCGATAACTCAAACGGGAACGTAAGCGGTTAAAAAAGGGCATTCCGTCAGAAAATGGCGAACAGTTAAAAGTTGGGCGCAATGTGCACAAAGTAGTGTGGAAGCACCACTTAACAAATGGCGATGGATAAGAAGACACTGCCAAAAACGTAAACAAGTTAAAATGATCTCCTCGGGGCGAGAGGGACGTGAGGAGATCGTCCACGTCGTCAGACTAGGCTTAATAACACGGAGCTTGTTCCCATGAAGAGAGAATCAATGGTGATGCCAAAGTGACGCCACCCGCTTACAGGTGGCAACGCAGAGACCATCCGAGGGAATGTAAGAACTAGCAGGCTGAGGCAAGACGACTGCAGCCTTGGCAGCAGCGTCAACAGCCTCGTTTGCTGTCAGACCGACGTGACCAGGAACCCACATAAACATCACAGTGGCTCAATCAAAAGAGCGCAAAGTGACAGCTTTCCTGGACCCGATACACTAAGGAACGGATGGTGTACAGCACACACAGGCTTTGAGGGATGCTGAGAGAGTCTGAGCAGAGGACACAATTGAAAAGCCTGTGTCGCTGGGTGTACTGCGTGGCCTGATAGAAGGTGAGGAGCTCTGCTTTATATACTGAGCAGAGTTCCGGAAACCGATACAGAAAAGCGTCGGTGCCAATGACGAAGGCACACCGGACACCACGGTTAGTCTGAGAGCCGTGAGTGTACACAAAGGTACTATCGTGAATTTCTATGCGAAGGTCGTGAAACTGAAGGCGATAGAGCGAGGCTGGAGTAGTGTCCTCAGGAAGCGAATTAAGGCCAAGGCGAACACAGGTCGCTGCACGTTCAACGTGGTGAAGGGTTCACACCCACTGGGAAAGTTGCAGGTAGTGTGAAGTTAAGCTGCCAGAGCACGAGTCGAAAGCGAACTCGTGGAGGTAACAGAAGAGGTGGCGATCAAAGGAGTCATCGAAGAATGAAGCATAGGGTGGGTGACTATGCATGGCAGACAAATGGCATATCTGCTGAGGGTGAAGTCACGGCGGTAGACAGAAAGTTAGGCAGCTTCTGCATACAGATGCTCTACTGGGTTAGTGTAAAAGTCGCCAGTGGCCAAACGGATGCCACGATGGTGGATAGTATTGAGACGGGGTAAGAAGGACTGATGTACAGATGTATAAACGAAACACCCATAGTCTAGTTTTGAGCGGACAAGGGACCGGTACAAACGGAGCAGGTTGGTTTGATCTGCACCCCAGGAAGTGCCGTAGAGGACACGTAGCACATTGAGGGACCCCATACAGCGTGCTGCCAGATAAGAGACATGAGAGGATCAAGAAAGTTTTCTATCAAGCATGAGCCCCAGGAATTTCGTAGATCCAACGAACGGAAGAGCAACAGGCCCAAGTTGAAAAGGCGGTGGAAGAAACAAATTGTACCGCCAGAAATTCATAAAAACGGTTTTGTCAGTGGAAAAATTAAAGCCCTTGTCGATGCTCCATGAGTAAAAACGATCGGGACACCGCTCAAGACGCCTCACGATGAGACAAGTCCATGGAGAACTGCAATAGATGACAAAATAGTCAAAGAAAAGATACACAGCGGGAGACAGGCCATTATAGGGTTAATGGCGATAGCAAAGAGGACGGCACCCTGAGGCACACCAGGTTCCTGAATAAAGGTGTCCGACAAGGCGGAATCTTGAAAACTCCGTCTTTTAAAAATTCCCGAAGGAAATGGGGCAGGCGGCCACGGAAGCCTCACGTGTAGATAGTATAGAGGATACCAGTCCTCCAGCAAGTGTCACAGGCTTTGTACAAATCGAAAAACACCGCCACAGTCTGAAATTTCCACAGAAAACCATTCGTGACACGTGTGGATAAAGTGACGAGATGGTTAACTGCAGAACGGCGCGATCGAAATCCACACTGTGTAGTGGTAAATTGCGAGACTCGAGCCACCATACCAGCTGGGCATGAATCATGCATTCCATCACCTTGCAAACACAGCTGGTGAGAGAAATAGGCGGTAGCTAGAAAGAAAGCGTTTGTCCTCATCGGGCTTAGGTATAGGTACGACAGTGGCTTCACGCCAGCGTTTGGGAAACGTGGCCTCTGTCCAGATGCAGTTCTACATATTAAGCAGAAAGTGCTTGACCATAAGAGAAAGATGCTGCAACATCTGAATGTTAACAGCGTCTGTCCCTGGAGCAGATTGAGATGGAGTATTATCTAGCTCCATCATAGTAAAGGTGGCATTGTAGCACACACGTTTCTGAGAGGAGAAGGGTATCGCCCAAGCCTCCTCCAGTCGTTTCCGACTGTCGTACCGAAACCTAGGCCCGGTAAGGAGATAGTAGCAGTGTCCATGACAACATCGTCTGCTACTGTCAGGGTGGAAATTGGGGAATGGATCTCGGTCCCAGAGAGCCGTGGAGATTGGCCCACACGATGGAAGAGGAACTATTGAAAGAAATAGTGAACGAAATCCAGCTAGCTTTTTTGCTGTTCTGAAGAACGCGATGACACTGTGCACGTATCTGTTTTAAAGGGATGCAGTTTGCCACCGTAGGATGACGATTACAAACGCGGAGGGCACGTCTCAGCGTGAATTGCGTCGCAACCCGCTCCAGTCCACTAAGGGACCGGGACACGGCGTGGAAGTTCGGGGAGTGGAACACTCTACAACGATAAGGATAACGTTTGTAAGATATTCCACGTGGTCTTCATGACTCAGGAAATCTTGTTCGTAGGAGGTTGCCTAGGAGGATTAAAGCCTCCAGTGGTCCTTAGTAAATTGCCATTTGAGTGTGCACGGAGATTTTCGCACATATGAACAAATATTAATGAGCATTTAGCATCCCAGAGTGCCCCAGAGATCTAAAATACCAAGAAGAATCGCTTCTCGGCTTTTGGCAAGATCAATGTGTATTTTTTTATAATAGATAATGATTAAGGATTAGGAAGGGAACTTTATTTAATTTCTATAACAATGAGTCATATCACCAACGAGTGCGATCTTTTTACAGTTGTCAACACCTTTCACCCACTCTGAGACAAATTCAGAGTCATTTATTTTACGACGATTCCTGGTCCTGAGAACCAAAGGTATAGTTGACATGTAATACGATGAACCCTTATCTCTGTTGTAAACTTCACAAATCTGAAATGTTCGATAAGCGATGACACCACATGAATTGAAATTATCTAGCCCTTTTACTTTTGGTCCACGTACCGTGTTCATTCGTATCCTTGTTAGCGAGAGTTAAGTTCAAAACTCCACCGCAAAACACCGATGGACCATGCAAGATGACTTGGGCGCCTACGAAATCCTTGGTAGTGATAGAAATGTTGTCTATTGCTTTAAAAACTGTAAGACGCGAACGCCTACTCCTCCTAAAATAATTCTATAATAGTTCTATAACGGAGGTGAGGTAGCAAACAGAGAGCTCACATGAAATGGTCGCTCGAGTATGTGTCAAGAGAAAGGACCACTCGAGACGATGGCGAAATTGGACAGTGCAGAAGGATAGGTCCAAATGGGAATGGATGTGCGAGGGGTCTGAATGGACTCCTGTGTTAAGCAGAAGAGGTCACGTTTATTAAAGAGGACAGCCAAGAGGGCCTCTCGGGCAGGTTCTGGGAGAACCCCAAAGAGGATGGTGCACATTGACATTACTGAGCAGCAGAAAGGGGTGGAGGAAGTCTGCCCTGTTGACACTGAATGACGGAGGGACAAACAGTACAAAGGGACAAGGTCGCATGAGGAAGGATAAGGCGAACTGCAGCAGCTTGACGGCGTGCAGATAGGGAGCTTACCGTTCCAAGACGGCAGAGCCCCTGTTCAGACAGCTCGCATTGCCCAGGATTGGTTTTTGAGCACGTGGATGAACTGTGTAATTACCGCTGGCCACCACAGCCATCAGATCTCAATTTTATTGAGCCTTCGTGGTCTACTTCGTTGAAAAGCGTCTTCTTTTACCGTTACTTGAACGTGCCACTATTTTGTAGGAAGAATGGCGTAAGATTCTCTTCAAAACCGTACAAGATCTGTTTTTATGTATTCCGAGACTACTGGAAGCTGTTATAAGTGCCAACGGTTTTCCTATACTTCATTAAGCACGCTAACGTTTTGTGCTTTGCGTGTTTCCGTATCATTGCCCACCCCTGTACATCTAATGTCATTTATTGTTTGGTTGATGAATTCAAAGCTCCGTCTTCCCCTACAGCTTTTGCCTTTAACGGAATCTCACTAGTATGACAGAAATGATTTCCTGGCGTCTCAACACATGTCATGACATCCTCTCGTTTCTTCTACTCGGCGTGTCCTCACATGTTCCTTTCCTAGTATTCCTGTAGAGGAACTTCTGTCTTGGGTGTTCACTAAATTCTCAACATCCTTTCGTTAATTCGTATTTCTTTTTTCTTTGTATCTTCCTGCACTTGTATTCACTATTGCTCTCTAAACGTACATTCTCAGAAATGTTTTCCTCAATTTAAGTTTGGCACTAGTAGACTTCTTTTGGCGAGGAATACCTTCTTTGCCTGTGATAGTCTGCTTGTTATTTCATCCCTACTTTGTACTGTATTAGCCTGCTTCCAAAGTAGCAAAATTCCTTAACTTATTCTAGTTTCTGAACCCCAACCTTGATATTAAGTTTATCACTAATTTCAGTTGTGTTACTCCTCACTAATTTCACCTTAACTTTTCTCGAAATTCATATTATTTGTCAATTAGACTGTTCATTCCGTTCAATTGCCCCTTTATTTCTTCCTCATTTTCGCTATATATGGATAGCAATGTCGTCAGTGAAACTTATGACATATCCTTTCACCGTGAATTTTAATCCTACTAAGGAACCTTTCTTTTACTTCCGTCATTGCTTCTTTAATGTAGAGGTTGAATAGTAGGGAAAAAGACTGCGTGCTTGCGTTACAGCCTTTTTATCCACAGCACGGCTTGGCAGGAACGTAGCTACTGTAAATGATTGCTGCTCCGGTGGTCCAGACACGTGAGTTAGGCGACCTGGGGTCACCTCGGCCGATCCATCGATTCCGGTCGGTCACTGTCACACCAGTGCTGCAACGCGCTGACGCCCCACCGTGGTGGAAGTACAGCCTTTGTCTAGCACTCAGAGGTACATCCAAGCAGTTAAGCTTGAGGAGTTTTGAATGTCAGAACCCAATCCCTGTCAGTGATACCAACACAACAGCTTACGTCAGCACCTCTGTCAAAATGTTCCCTAACATAACAAGTCGACTTCAGGGAGCGTATGTTCCTTGTCGAAACACATTTGTTTTGATGTTCTCTAGCTCCTGTATCAATTTGAACGAATAGGGGAGGTAAGAGAACGGCGAAATTAGTGAAAATGTTTTAAATACCTTATCCGAAAATTACTATGAGTAGATAATCAGAAATCCGATTCGTGAAGGTAACATATTAGTCCTGCTGGTGAAAAACAAAACCGAACTTTTCGACGCATTCAGCTAGAACAGGGGAACAGTGATCGTCGCAGCTTCGCTGAATACGGCTGATACTGGAATACAAACAAAGGTACGAACATCTTTCTGCTTGACAAGAAACACATTTCAGATTACTTGAGTACTCAACTGAAAATTTCATCTCCCGTGCTAACAACATTCTGTATCAGTAGACAAAGATCACGAGCATTATACAATACGCTTTACACATGCATGTGCAGAGTAAAGTTTTGAGGAATGGTAAAGACCCGTCGTGGTTCGACACCCATATTTAAAAAAGCTGCTACGAAAGCAAAGGGAGTTTCACTGTAAATTTAAACGTAGCCAAAACCTCTCAAACAAACTAAACTACACGAAGTCAAAATAGCATAAGAAGAGCCGCGTGTGAATCATTCAACGAATTCGAAAGTAAAATTCTGTCTACCGACTTTATAGGAAATCCTAAGAAGTTTTGGTCTTATGTTAAATCAGTACACAGCTCACGACACTTTGTAACCATGATGTCTTTGAAATGGAGGACGACACAGAATAGACAAAAATACCAAACGTCCTGTTTCACATAGGAATATCGCACAATAGTGCCTTCATTAATCGCCGCACGAACGGAAAAACGGCTGACACCGAAAAAAGTTACCATAGGGTGGAAGAGCAACAGAAGTCACTCACCAGGGGGAAGCTCCTGGACTTTACGGGATACCAGTACGAATCTACATAGAGTACGCGAAAGAATTGGCCGTCGGTCTTTGGAAGAACGAAGTGTTTGTTCCTGATGATTGGACAAAAGCACAACTCATTCCCATTTTCAAGGAAGCATCACTGAAAAGAGGCACAAAATTGTTAGCCTACATCTCTGACGTAGGTCTGTTGCAGAATGTTCGCGTGTTATGCCGTTTCTACAGACCGAAAATCTCCACTGTAGGAATTAACACGGGTTCCAGAAATAACGATCGTGTCGAACACACCTCGGTCTCTTCGTCCACGAGAGGCGCGCAGGTAGATGCCATGTTTCTTGACTTGCGCAAGGCATTCCGTACAGTTCTGCACTGTCGCCTAATGAAGAAAATACGAGCGTGGGGAATATCAGACTAACTGTGTGCATGAACTGAGGAGTTTCTAGCAAACAGAACACACAATGATGTTAGGAAGAACTTCGTTAACAGCTGTTAAAATTGTTGTTTATTAAAAAAAAACGGATTCGCTGCTTAAAGCCTCATCAGGTGCAACAACGTAAAAAGATTATAGGCATACCTATCGCTCCTAGGGTGAATTTATTATTCAGAGAATACCGTCAATACCACGGCGAGCGGAAGGTAAAGCAGACGTGCTCCAGTGTTTAAAATTTGCCTGCACCAGTGTGACAGCGGGGCAGCTCGGTGCAGGGCCAGGTCGAAGCGGCCCACACGGACGACAAAGAGAGACTAATGATGCTGCTTAACCCGCGAAACTGGATGTGTTTTAATAGACAACACTTTTACCAGCTGTTAGCGGAGTTCTTCCTAACATCATGCCTTTCAGCAGCTGCGGTTTCCCAGAATATAAAAAAGTTTGTAAGAACACAGAATGTCACTCTCAATGGAGAGAAATCTTCGGACGTAAAAGTGACTTAGGGTGTACCCGAAGGAAGTGTCATAGGTCCATTCTTTTTCACAATACATATAATTCATATAGCAGACAACATGGGGTTTCTCGCTGTTAGTGTTGGATAAGGTGAAGTCGCAACGCTTGAAAATTGTAGCGAAATGGAGGAAGACCTCCAGAGATTCTATGCTTGGTTTAGGGACTGCCAACTGAACCTCAACATAAACAAATGTAACTTATTGTGTATATATAGACGGAAAGTTCCATTATTGTATGACTATACGATTGCAAAACGATCACTGGAAGCAGTTATTTTCATAAAATACGGAAGAGTATTCATACGGAGTGATTAACCTGGAACAACCACATAGAATCAATCGCAGGAAAGGCAGCTGCCAGACAGATTCACTGGAATAATCCTCAGGAAATTTAGTCCATCAGAAAAATGAGGTAGCTTACAAAACTCTCGTTCGACCAATACACTAATATTGCTCGCCAGTATAGGATCCATACCGGACAGGATTGGTAGAGGAAATAGAGAAATGCCGGCCGCGGTGGTCTCGCGGTTCTAGGCGCGCAGTCCGGAACCGTGCGACTGCTACGGTCGCAGGTTCGAATCCTGCCTCGGGCATGGAAGTGTGTGATGTCCTTAGGTTAGTCAGGTTTAAGTAGTTCTAAGTTCTAGGGGACTGATAACCACAGCAGTTGAGTCCCATAGTGCTAAGAGCCATTTGAACCATTTTTGAAATAGAGAAATCCGAAGAAGACCAGGGGAGTATCGTTACAGGTTTATTTAGTAAACATAAAAGCATCACAGCGACGATCAACCAACTTCAGTGGCAGACACAATAAGACAGGTTTTCTACATCACAGTATGGTCTACTGTTAAAATTTGGAGAGAGTGCGTTCCTTGAAGAGTCAACCAGTATACTGTTGTTTCCTCCTTTGTATATCCCGCGTGAATACCATGAAAAGAAACCAGCAATCGTTCTTCCCGCGAACTATTCGCGACTGGAACAGGAAAGTGGGGCATGACAGTGGCATACAAACCCTCCGCTACACACTGCAAGGTGGCTTTAAGACTGCAGATGTAGGTGCTGATGGAGAGAAAAAAAAGGAGGACATATAAATTGAAAATATGAATTACTGTAATGCGGCTGATTTATTATCCTTCCCACTACACATTTCAGAGTATTATCCTTCCATTATCAGGTCGATTATGTACTCTAAACATTTCATAATGCGTGAGCACAAAGTATGTTAATATGTCCCATAATTCATCAGATTGACGTCAGCGATATAGGCCTATAATTATGCATGTCTGTGCGATGACGTTCCTTATAAACTGGAACGACCTGCGCTCATGTTCCAATCGGTGGGTACCCTTCGATTTATATGACCACGCCTTATTAATCGGCCGCAGTCTACTTGATGGAGGGATAACGACACGCGAGATGCGAAGAGTAGTAAATGTGACTAGTTACAGTAATTCACATTTTCAGTTGATATACATAACGTTCATGGTCAAGCGTCACCTAAGGTATTGTAAAGAGGGATGTAAAATCCCATCAACAAGGCCATTAGCGTCGTAGCGCAGTCTCTCATGTTAATGGACGAGTAAGCCAACCGACTGTTTTACTTTCAAAAGAATCATATCGTTATCTTTAGGCGATTAAGGACAAGCACTACATATTCGAAGGGCCATTTCCGCAAACCGTATTTACGACTTTTCGTGCCAGCCTTGGATATCTACACCTCACCTCCCCTATAGCAGCTTCAGTTCTCCAGTTTGACTCCTGTCATAAGGGGGACAAGAAAGTAGGAACAAACAAATATAAATCTCAGGACCACCTAGGCCCATTTGCTCCGACCTCCACCATAGCCGGCTGCCGTTACCTTCGGCTTTGTATATCTACACTACTGGCCATTAAAACTGCTACACCAAGATGAAATGCAGATGATAAACGAGTATTCATTGAACAAATATATTATACTAGAACCGACAAGTGATTACATTTTCACGCAATTTGGGTGCACAGATCCTGAGAAATCAATACCAAGAACAACCACCTCTGGGCCGTAATAACGGCCTTGATACGCCTGGGCATTGAGTCAAACACAGCTTGGATGGCGCGTACAGGTACAGCTACCCGAGCAGCTTCAACACGATACCGCAGTTCATCAAGAGTAGTGACTGACGTATTGTGACGAGCCAGTTACTCCGCCACCATTGACCAGACGTTTTAAATTGGTGAGAGATCTGGAGAATGTGCTGGCCAGGGCAGCAGTCGAACATTTTCTGTATCCAGAAAGGCCCGTACAGGACATGCAACATGCGGTCGTGCATTATACTGCTGAAATGTAGGGTTTCGCAGGGATCGCATGAAGGGTAGAGCCACGGGTCGTAACATATCTGAAATGTAACGTCAACTGTTCAAAGTACCGTCAATGCGAACAAGAGGTGACCGAGACGTGTAACCAATAGCACCCCATACCATCACGCCGGGTGATACGCCAGTATGGCGATGACGAATACACGCTTCCAATGTGCGTTCACCGCGATGTCGCGAAACAGGGATGCACCCATCATGATGCTGTAAACAGAACCTGGATCCATCCGAAAAAATGACGTTTTGCCATTCGCGCACAGGTTCGTCGTTGAGTACACCATCGCAGGCGCTCCTGTCTGTGATGCAGCGTCAAGGGTAACAGCAGCCATCGTCTCCGAGCTGATAAGCCATGCTGCTGCAAACGACGTCGAACTGTTCGTGCAGATGGTTGTTGTCTAGCAGACGTCTCAATCTGTTGACTCAGGGATCGAGACGTGGCTGCACGATTCGTTACAACCATGCGGATAAGATGCCTGTCATCTCGACTGCTAGTGACATGTTACCCTCCCGAACCCACCGATTCCATATTCTGCTAACAGTCATTGGATCTCGACCAACGCGAGCAGTAATTTCGCGATACGATAAACCGCAATCGCGATAGGCTACAATTCGACCCTTTATCAAATTCGGAAATGTGATGGTACGCATTTCTCCTCCTTACACGAGGTATCACAAGAACGTTTCACCAGTCAACGCCGGTCAGCTGTTGTTTGTGTATGAGAAATGGGTTAGAACATTTCCTCATGTCAGTACCTTATAGGTATCGCCACCGGCGCCAACCTTGTGTGAATGCTCTGAAAAGCTAATCATTTGCATATCACAGCATCTTCTTCCTGTCGGTTAAATTTCACATCTGTAGCACGTCATCTTCGCGGTGTAGCAATTTGAATGGCCAGTAGTGCAACTACATCACGTCATAGCTGCCGCAACGTTCGCAGACTACTAAAGCAAGCCCTTTGGCTCACTTGAAACCTGGTCCTCGCCTCGTGTTTTTAGCAACTATTAACGAGGGTAGTGCACTTTACAGCGTGTTAGTGGCCACACGGCTGTGAAGCGTGACGTCAGCTAGTTCGCCAGAAGAGCTTTCCACATGGCGATCAGCTCAAACGACTTCCTTTCTGACGTCAAACACGTGCACGGACGCCGCACGAGCCATGTCTGCCATCGTGCGGAGCCGCATGCAGCTCGTCTCAAGCCATTACCGGGAAAAAGAGTTAAAAACATTCCTTAAACAACCATCAAACTTTTCTTTACGATTTTCACTGAATCACGAAGCGAAAGTTAAATTTCAATAACATTCTTTGGGCATTACGTCGCGTCATTTTTAAAATAAGACCACCATTAAAATCGACAGTACGATCGGCTTCGCAGCGATCCTCTTCAAAGTAATGAAACTGCTGGTTCCTGGAGTTGTCTATTGACACGCGACGGTCTACACACCCGAGCAAGCGTCTTGGAATCATCACGTTGTAATACTTAAACCAAGTCATACTATTTTTTTCTTGTAGTGGCATCCAAACCTCGCTTCATTCGTCCGATTTCGAGGTAAATAATACAGGATTTCTAGATTCCTTACGAAGCAAACACGCTCTTATTCCTCTTAATTATGGTTTCACCAAATTTTTACGAATTTGGTGGGCATTTGAAGTGAAGTGTAAAGCAAAATAAGGCTTTTCACACGCTTGAGAAATGATGTTCTCGTAATCTAGGTAGTTAATATGGATCAATAAATTTGACGGTTGCTTGGGCACCAACTCTGCAGAGCGCGCGTTTTACTATCAATTAAAAACTATTAGAGCAAGAAAAACATTATCTTAAGGTAAAAATCTGCGTAATATTTAACAAACAAACACCAACTGAAATCACGATATTCTGATTGTATTTTTTTTCTGCCTACTTTTCTCTTTCTATGACGTCAAAGATCTGCCGAAATATTTTGGGATAATACAAATAACACAGCGTTATATTCAAAACTAATTTAGGTTCGGTCCTCCCCTCCCCTCCCCTCCCCTCCCCTTTCCTTCCCTTCCCGCCGCCTCTACCCTTCATCTCTCTCAACACTCCAAGTGTTTCCGCCAAATCCGTATCTATTCCCAGAAAAGAGAACGCAAAAACGCTTGCAGATTGCGTTGCAGGACTAGTCTATGAAAAGCACTCTCTTAACGTTGTTATTCAAAGTCTAAGATCAGTTTCAGCTTCTTATCATCTTCCTCTTTTTCTTCCAGTTGCCCTATCGTAAGTGCTGATTTAGTACTACAGTTTGTTATACCCTGTATAACAAAATTAACTGACACACCTACTACCTTACAACTTACATCAACCAAGATACACCTGGAGCTGGAACTTGGTCCTCGGGCCTTAGCTGACTATTGAAGATCACCAATGAAGTGTGAGGCGTTATAATGAACAAGGACGTCTAAATGGCGTTGGAAAATACATAGAATACGTAAATCATCATATACATATGAAAGTTGCTGCCTCCTTAGGAAGTACCAGTTTACTTTCCTCGGAATATTATTTACACTACGAACTTCCTGTTTTACGAAGTCTTTTCCAATATCAGACTATAAGCCACAGTAACAGCGACATGCAAATAGAAATAAGTATGTAAGTTGCATTCTAATATTTATCAATCTGTCGATCAAACCCGTTCTGTACTCTTTCATTTCCGCTGACCGCCGTGTGAAAGCTGCACCAACATAAATAGCTCAAGCCGTTCCGACCAGCGCCACAAATGCTAATTTTTTTTTTATATGAACACTTGGGCATCTAGACTTCCCACTTACCTCACTTCCATTTCAGGCCAAGCGCTGCATAAGTATACCATAAATTTGGACGAAACCTATGATGACGACTAGGCGCACTACCTTTGTTAGTGAACTATTTCTTCTTCCTGCTCCTCCTTCACCCTTACTTTTCCCATTTTCTTTCGCCACTCATCTTTTTTTCACCCGTCACAGAACGGCAACGCCACGGGGACGACCTGCAGAGCGTGCGCCCCAGATGCCACGTTCTGGTTATACCAGTGGTCTTGGCAAGCTAATTTAAAGTGACGGTAAAGCCGTCGGCACACGGACCGTGCATCCGAACGTTGAGCGTGCCGCGTTTCTGACGTCATAGTGTGGAATAGCACGTTCGGGAGTCTTTCCGAACGTGCAGAGCAATATCTGGCATGTCAGATATTCTGAGCGTGCGTCTGAGCGTTGACCAATGAGATGGCACAACGCCACCTACGTCACACACAGGCCGTCTCCCTTCAGTACAGAGTTGTGAGGCGCCATGTTGGCATTCATTTCAAGCTTATATGTATATATGCCGTTTCTGAGCACCAGCAAATTGAGAATCACTGGAAAACCCGTTGTTAACTGTGCGATTCGTTCCAATAAAATAACGAGAAACATCATATTCGTGGCAAAAGAATTATTGTAACTTGCGTATTATGAGCGTATGCTATTTGAAGGCAGCGACACACGGAAGATCCACCCAAAACGCATTGTTCTTGGTACAATTTGTTATAATTAAATTTCAATTAGTGACATATCTACGATAAGGTTTTCTGTAACGGGTAACATACTTTGATTACTTGCTGTCTGTTGTGTTGTTGGATTAGCCTATTGATCAGTCTGCTTTCGGCAGGGCAACAGAGCGGACGCGTACGTGTTGACTTCGTGCGGAGCGCGAGCTCGCCTTGTTTACATTCTGACGGCCGTTGCTTAAGTGCCGGCTTACCTTGTACGATCCATGGCGAACCGTTACCGTAAATCAACACTCCAATTTACTTTCTGCAACGATTATGCCCGACCCAAAGCACTCGAGGTGGAGCGTTTTCTGCGAGAGGAAGTGAAGATCCCGGCGACCGATATTATCGGCATACATTTGTCCATCGTGAGCAGCACGGTCTATGTGAAAATCATTAACGACGCGGCGTGCGAACGCATACTACGTGAGACCAGGCAGGGGCTCTGCTTCTGTCACGCTGATGGCAATGTGGGGGAGGTAACCGTCGACCACGCAGGCTTAGGTATGCGAACGATACACATTCTCGAATTGCCATTCGAACTTCCTGCTGAGGAAGTCGTCGCGGCACTACGCCCATACGGCACAGTCCATGGCCACACTGCGGAGAAGTGGACACAGATTCGGACGTATCCTGTCCTAAACGGGGTCCGACAGGTCACCATAGATCTCCGAAGCCACATGCCGTCCTACTTACAGATCGGCGGATGCCGTGCAATAATTATATACGACGGCCAGCCTCAGACCTGTTCCGGGTGCGGCAAAGAAGGCCACCTTAGATCTGAAAGCCTACAACGGCGTATTACGCAACTTCCAGCTGCCGAAGAACCACCCACGTCGGAACCTACAGTGCTACCGGTGACCTATGCCGCTGCTCTAGCTTCTCCTACTGCTTTGCAACGTCGCCCGGTCACCACTAACGACGCCACCAACGAGCCCGACCAGACACCGACGGAGGGCGCCTCGGACGGCCCGCCGCCTCGGACGGCCATCGACGCCGCTCCGAAGATGCCGGCGCAACCAGACGCTGACCCTGACATCAGAAACACGATGGAGATCGACTCGCTCATCGTTCCTACAGCGGCCTTTCTGCCAGAACGACGCGACTCCCTTCCGTCGTCGGACACGGAGGGTCGCACAAGGAAACAACGTTCCCCGAAACGTCGCAAGCGAAGACGTCGCACCGTTTCCGGCCAAGAGGAGACGTTACAAGTCGAGGAGGACGTAACCGTCGACCAGCACGAGGCCTCAGAACTCGCTACTGCTGACGAAGACGTAATGAGCGTGGAGACATCTATCGGTATGCCTGCGCCCCGTGCTGACGCTGAACTAAATGACGAACGTATCACAGGCGACACTACACCACGCACAATTACAACATCTTCTGCGGACAAAATGGAAGATACACCAGTTTCCGCATCCACGGCGTGGCACGAGGAGGAGGTCAAGGAGCAGGACCCGTTACGGGACCCTGCGCCGTCACGGCCGCACCACTAATCACACTCTCCCCAGACTCCCCTGCGGGCCAGCGGGATAACGTTCCGCTGCGACGCCCACACCCTTGCGCGGACGGCGGAGTGGACCAGCCTCCAGCGATCCGACACCAGGCCTACCGGATAGCTACCATCAACACCAACAACATCCGTTCCAGGGTGAAAATCCGCCTTATGCAGGAGATGTTCTGGGCTTCGGATACTGATTTCACCCTTCTGCAGGAATTTCACTTGGCTAGTCTCCCGGATATCAATGGCTATACCGCCCACGCCTCCGCGAGTGATCCTATGGGCCGCGGGGTGGCCATCTACGTTCGCCACGGGATTTCTGTGACCGATGTCGCCTTCCTTCCATCAGCTCGGGGCATGGCACTCACTGCCATGGGGACACGCATCATTAATGTCTACGCTCCCTCAGGCACCGACCAACGGCATGACAGAGCCCAGTTTTATTCCAAAGAAATCGCTCCCCCGTTTTTTAGTGCGTTATGACCATTGCCTACTAGGAGGTGATTTTAACTGCGTTCTGCATCCTAAAGATCAGATTCCCCACTATACTACATGTCAGGAGCTACGTATAGTGGTGCGAGACCTCCTGCTTCACGATACCTGGGAAGTTCAACACTGCGACCTTTCTGGCCATACCTTTCTTACAAGTCATTCCGCAAGCCGACTAGACAGGCTATATGTCTCACAAACTCTTAGATCTGCGATACGGGGCGCCGAACGCTGGCGCTGGCCTTTTCCGACCATTGCGCTTACATCTGTACGGTCCTCCTTCCGCCGCAATTAGTATGGCGCAGCCGTGCGCCATGGAAACTCAATACTTCACACTTGCATGACCTGGCGTGTCGCCAACAAGTCACTGAAACGTGGACAGCCTGCGAACGACGCCTTCCCCGCTACCACTCGACGTTGACATGGTGGTTGGACTGCGTCAAGCCGGCGATCCGGAGGACACTGATGAGATACGGGAAGGACATGGCCGACTGGCATCGCACCACTGTTGACTTCTATTACGCGATTCTCCGAGATCTGGACGCTCAACCGCCAGCCCCGGACAACCAGTTGGAACGGCAAAGAACTAAGGCGAAGATAATTGCTCTGGGACGCCGGAAACTGCAAGGGGTCGTGATACGGACGCGGCGCCACGATCACGCGGATTTAGAAATTCCATCCATGCATCATATAGTGTCCGACGAACAAAGGCGTCGTCGGCAGATCATCAGCACTCTGACCACGCCTCATGGAACGCAGGTGACCACTCAGAATGACATCGTCCACGCATTCGTCGAGCACTACCGTCGTACTTATAGTGAAGAAGACGCTGAAACTGTTGCAGACGACTCCATTTTGCATTAAGTCACGCGCACCCTCCCCCACACGGAGACGGATGCTTTGACAGTGGCGGTCACGCTAGACGAAGTCAATAACGCAACCGCCAAGGGTGCAGTCAACAGATCTCCCGGCATTGACGGCTTACCGATTGAGTTTTACCGTACCTTTCGGGACCTCATGGCACCACGGTGGACGACTATGTATCAAGAACTGATGACATCTGACCAAGCAATCCTATCCGCCTTTGCTGAGGGCATCATCATACCAGTCCAGAAACCAGCCCGTGGTTCGATGGTCACGAGTTACAGACCGCTCACCCTACTCAATGCCGATTACAAGATTTTCGCGCGTTTACTGACAATGCGGCTCCGAACAACACTCCTTCATATCCTCTCGCCAGAGCAAACGACGCCTGGCGGACAGGTTAACATACAGACTGCCACAGGGGAATGTCGCGACTTAATTGCGATAGCGGCGGCCTGCAGACTCCGGGCAGCGGTCGTCGCTATAGACTTCGACAGCGCCTTCGATAAAGTGCGTCATCGTTTCCTGTTTTCGGTGGCAGCCCGAATGGACATCCCCCCTCCGTTTCTCGACGTCATCCGGCGTCTTTACGACAGTGCCAGTTCACGTGTCCAAGTCAATGGAAGTTTAGCAGGGCCGGTACCTATCTGCCGTTCGATACGGCAGGGGTGCCCCCTCTCTACCCTCCTGTATGCCATTGCCCTTGAGCCCCTTATTGGTGGCTTGACGATCAAGCTCTCTGGCCTCACCCTACGCCAACACACTTTTCGCTGTCGGGCATATGCTGATGACCTCCTCCTCCTCATTCGCTCCGACTCTGAGATTCGGGAAGTCCTCGAATTGATTATCTGTTATGGGGCTGCCGCTGGCAGTGCCATGAATGTCGCCAAATCTTCTGCAATGCACATTGTACGAGGCCTCCAGGAGGGCGAAGTGGCACCCCTATCGCTTTTGCGGACTTTCCGGTACGTGGGCATTATCTTTACCCCCACGGTCACACGCACAGCGACAACGAATTTCCGTCGCCTGTTACACGTCATCCGCAACGACGTCCGCCAGAACCTCTTGCGCCGCCAGGACACACTTCAACGGGTTGAGTTTCATGTGGCATCAAAATTGGTTCACATCTCGCAAGTTCTCCCTCTGCCAACTGCAATTGGGCGCAACCTTCAGGCGGCTTTTGGCTATTACCTCACGGCTGGTTCAATGTTTAAAGTCCGTTATGAGACACTTACCCTGCCCACACGGTATGGTGGCGTCGGGCTCGTCAATGTCCGTATGCGATCTGCAGCCTTGTACATGAGTACCATGAGAAAACAGTGGATGGGCCAGGGTACATCTCTAACACGCAGCTTGCTTGAGGTCCTCCTACCTGCTTCCACCTCACCACTGGTGTCTGTCGGCCATATCGTGCCTTATTAGTCCCATATTGCGACCTATTTCGTCGACTACAGTTACATACAGTCTCCCAGATACACGCCGACCTAGGACTAAGGATTTTTACAGCCTGTTGCTGCGCTGTGTTCCCCGGAATGTGATGGAGACCAAACATCCCTCCATCCAGTGGCCCGTAGTGTGGACTACCGTCCACCAGCCCTTCCTCCATACGAACGTCCGGGCACTGTGGTATCACATAGTCAACAGGAAATTTACCACGAAGCAGCGCCTGCACAACATTGGATTGTCAGAACCCCCTCTTTGTCTCCTTTGCCAGCAACTGGACACTGATGAACACCGTCTGACATGCGCCTCAACGCAAGATGTATGGCGCTTCGTGCAGCAAATCATTGCCTGCTATCTCCGGGTGCCACCAGACACAATAGAACCTCGAATGTTTCTATACCCGGAGGACCGACATTTTCCCGCCGCCAAATGTCATGCTATTACGTGGGTCAAAGGGTGGGCGGTCGCTTATCTCTCTCATGAGGGACCTAAATCCCGCCTCGACTTCTGGACCTATTTACGAACAGCCTATGCACCTCTCGAAAACACGCCACGTTACCGAACATTATTTGCTAACTATCTTCGAGCGGTCTTTGTTAGACCTCCACTAAGTTGGGGGGTGCCTGGCTGAGAGGGCACCTACCCCTCCTCCCCGGCGGTGTCTGAGTTTCAACCGCCTACGATCTATTAAAACGCACATTTCCTCCATCGTCCACGAAAAGGAAAGTACCATGTCCAATCAATAAGGACAGTGTCTTATAAAAGTTCCATTACAAACAGTGCGGTACAAATTTGGAATACTTCTCCGCATAAGGTAAACATTTCATCATTCCCACATTTTAATAAAACCCCAAGGTCAGTTTTACTTGATCACTGTTCCTACCCAGTAGCAGAATCTTTGCAACATGTGAATTACGAAGCGTAGAAGAAAACGAGCAAAACATCCTTATACAAGTAGCGCAATCTGTCCTGTAGATTAAGCCAATCGAACAAAGTCACCCCTCAAAAAATGGTGAACTTATATTCACACAACATCAAATATTATAGCATATACATATATTAAACTAACAATAAAGTATCAGAACCTAATAAAAACACGAATGTTAGGAAAAAAATTTGCAATTACTAAGACGCGAATCACCGCCCCAAGAAAGAGCGAATTACTGGCCTGTGACGCTACTAATTACGCTTTTTTTTATTCGTTTTGTTCGATATTGTTCGTTGCATCTGCTCGGGGCGGACGTCGTAGGACATCCGTTTAGTTCGTTGTTGATCTATTAACTCTGTTTTTTTTTATTACAGAGGGCAGCTAACCCTCTGTCCGAACACGCTGAGCTACCGTGCCAGCGTTACGCTAAACCAACAACACAGTTGTGGAGAGTGACGCCAGTCATTACACTAAAACAACAACACGGTCCTTGTACTTAATCATATTGTGTTAGCCCTTGCTGAAAACGTTAATCGTAGATAACTATGTTACTAACTGCAATTTAATTATAACAAATTGTGCCTAGACCAATACGTTTTGGGTGGATCTTCAGTGTGTCGCTGCCTTCAAATAGCCTACTCTCATAATACGCAATTTACAATAAATCTTTTGCCACGAATATGATGTTTCTCATTATTTTATTGGAACGAATCACACAGTTAACAACGGGTTTTGCAGTGATTCTCAATTTGCCGGTGCTCATAAACGGCATATATACATATGGGCTTGTAATGAATGCCAATATGGCGCCTTAAAACTCTGTACTGAAGGGAGACGGCGTGCGTGTGACGTAGGTGGCGTTGTGCCATCTCATTGGTCAACGCTCAGACCGCACGCTCAGAATATCTGACATGCCAGATATTGCTCTGCACGTTCGAAATGACTCCCAAACGTGCTATTTCACGCTATGGCGTCAGAAACTCGGCACCCCTCAACGCTCAACGTTCGACAGCACGGTCCGTGTGCCGACGGCTTAAGCAACCAGAAGTGTAGGATGACAAAAAGTCTTTAACAGTATTTTGAGACCAAGACAGACTCGCAAATATTGCGCTTCGAATGGCAAAGGAGGAAGCCGCAAACAAGTCATTTGAGAAGTTTTCTAATTGATGACGTCGAATCCGAATTCATTACAGTTGAGTGGAATCTTCGGAATGCATCGGGCAGATCTGTCGTGTAACATTTCCACGGTGAGCCGTTCTTTCCTTGGCGCGGTGTGGAAGCTCGGCTACCGTTAGCTGACGGGAAGGGAACCAGGCCGTTTGTTCAGCAATTAGACGCGGCGCCACAGAGCCAGGGCAGGCGCCGCCGTTCCGTGGCGTTACGTCTGGGAAACGGGACACCGGAAGGAGAACCGCTGCGCTGCGGGGTTAAGCGTGTCCCACCCCTGTCTACTATGGTCCCACGGCGAGCCGCCGCCGCCGGGCCCGGTCCAAGCTCTCAGCTGCGTCACGCGAACCGGGGAGGGGCGTGGCGTGACGCGGCGCTGTTTGGAGTGCCGGCCTCCGGTCACAAAATGTGCTGCTTTTCTCTGGAGGCCCAGGGAGGCAGCCCAGTTGAGTGCTGCACGCCAGCCGGCGCGTGCTCCATGGCAGTAGCGACAGAAATGTGTTTTGCTCTTAACCCGCAGTGATCTGTGACGGTTTTGAACAAGATCATCATCCTGACTAGTACAGCGCTTTTTGCGACATCTAAAGACACTCTATCCCTAGTTGAGGCGTGGTACAAATTGCTGATTTGAAGAGCGCGCCGCACCGCGTAGTGTGAAGCAGTCGCCCTCCGTTTCTGGCTGTGGCGCCGCTGTGGCAATCGCAACTTTGGTGTCTCCCTCTGGTGGGAAAGGGGGAAAGGTTGCCTGTTGACGTGCATTTAAGGGGCGCTATGAGCTCTCCAGTCGGTCAGTCTCTCGTCCCCAGCTTGCTAGTCAGTCTGTCTCTTGTCCGCATTTGTTAGTGCCTGTCGTTCGGAGTGCTAGTATGTCTGTCGTTCGGATCAACCTTTAAAGCTGGCAAAATGAGAGTCTTTCCACTCGGCCAGTAAGAGAACTCTGCGAGTGGTCGCCCGGTCGGCGCTTAGTTCCTGCATCTGAGTCTGCGCTTAGGCCGCCAGTCTACTCGAGTTTGCTCAGTCAGTGGTCATTGGCGGTTGGATCGATCGGTTGGTCGGTCGAGCACAGAGACACAAGATGACTTGTCCGTCTTGAGCGTCGGCGCGTGTGAGGTCGCCACGTCAGTCCAGTGGGCCGCGGCGTACAGCGAGGGGTAGTGACTTCGCGGTCGACGCGAGAGCAACAGGAGGCAACCCACGACATCAGTCTGGCCGGTGCGAGCTGCGACGCCGTGAGACGGGAGATCGGCGCGCCTTCCTGCGTCCCTTGAAGCGGCTGGCAGCGGACGGTTCGGGAGAGCGATTTGGGGGTGTTGCGTCAGGCCTTCTCGAGAAATCGCAGTTTATTAGAAGTTAAGTGGTTCGTGATATGTTGTTTCACTTACTTGTTAAATCCTACTTGTTCTCTTGGTGAGGTCACCAGCCATTTTGCTTTGGGTTCGTCCCACCATTCTTCTCCGTTTGCCCACCCGCGGGAAGGTAATTGTTTATAAATTGGGTGGTCAGTTTTTCTCTTGTGGAGTAGTGGCGGGTTAGAGCAACTTGCGGTTCGGGTTGTTCGGTAATCTCCCTTTCACTCTACCGTATGTTAGTAGCTGCCTCTGTCATGTTTGTCGAATTTTGTGTGTTAACGAAATTATTGCTTGGAGTGTAACGGCCCAATTCCTGAAATATATTTTGATCTTTGGAAACTTTGATATTATTGCCTATGATCTTGAGAGGTGGTATCTGTGTACTGTAGAGAATCTTTATCATTGTTTGGCCAACCTTGTAGAATTTTATATTAGATTGCAATTCATGAGTTTTTATTTAAATGATCATTTTAGTATCTAAAGTTGCCACCCTTTCATCGTAAGAAATTTCTTAGAAGTTAAAATCACGTTGCACCTTTGGTGGCAAGGTTAATATTTTTGTTAGTGTTTTGTACCATTTCCATCCCTCCTACAAGGGTGCGTAGTTTGTGTGCTTGTGTAAATTGTTAAAACTCTTAGTTTAAAGTTGTCTGGTGTGTTGCAGATTTGCACCAGCATGGTCTTTCAGAGGCTGTTGTGAGCGGCGTAACTACGGCCGTGTCAAAAGAGAGCGGCAACGTTCTCTGCCCGAAAGGTCATACAGTCAAAACTTGTTTCTTTCTGCTTCTGAATAAAATGTAACTTTGATATTTAGAGGGTGCTTTCTGATTACATTTTTAAATCTGTTTCTTTTAAAAAATGCTTTTAGACACTAGTAAAGTGAATAAAATTCCCATTTGTTAAAAGTAATTTGGTTATGATTTCATCAGTTACTCCCTGGCATCTACTTCCATGCTTACATAGTGTGATTAAATGTGTTTATGTTCTTGATGAATCGCTAGTAAATAAAATAAATTCCTAAGAATATTCTTTGAAAATGAATCACGGTTCACTAGTATCGCTTTTGATGCTAAAAATGAAACGCAGAAACTAACGTCCGACATATTACAGGGATTTATGATGCGACCATTATTTTTTTTAGAAATTAAATGAACTGCCTAACAGAGGAACATAGGTTGTTTCAAAAACAGAGTTCATCATTTCGGGTATGTCCGAGGAGTGTTTTGAAATTAAAAAAAAAAGACGTGCTAAGATATCTCAATTTTATTTTTACATGAAAGCCAGTACCTTAATCTACGCACTGACGCCATTACAGTCTGATTCTTCCTTTTTTACGTTGTGTACTGAGTGTTTAAGATGCTTCCGATAATCGTGAAACCCGCCGACTGTGAAGTCCGGCTGTTATAAGATTTGTTAGTGCTAAAGGCCTAAAAGCGATCGATATTCATCGTGAGATCTGTGCAGTTTACGGAGAAAACATTATGAGTGATGGAATGGTAAGAAAGTGGGTGAGAGCATTTAAAGATGGCCGCACAAATGTGCATGATGAACAACGGAGTGAGCGGCCTTCGGTCGTTAATGAAAGTTTGGTGCAGGAAGTGGACAATAAGGTGAGAGAAAACAGACGCTTTACGATTTCCTCCTTGCGGGATGACTTTCCTAATGTTTCTAGTAGCGTTTTGTATGGCATTGTGACCGAGCACTTGAATTACCGAAAATTGTGCGCGCGTTGGGTATCGTACCGAATATGTTGACGGATGTGCACGAAACCAAACGTTTAGACAGTGCATTGACTTTCCTTGAGCGGTACCACAACGACGGTGATGATTTCTTAAGTCTAATTGTTACGGGCGATGAAACATGGGTGGCCTGCGTCACACCAGAATCAAAGCAACAGTCCATGGAAGTTGAGCAAGGCCATCGTTTTGCTGCAAGACAATGCCTGTCCACATGTGGCGAATCAGACCAAAGATCTCATCACATCTTTTCGATGGGAAACTCGAAATCATCCTCTGTACAGCCCCGATCTTGCGCCCAGTGACCACCATCTGTTCCTGCACCTTAAGAAACACCTGGGCGGTCAGCGTCTTCAAGACGATGACGAAGTCAAAACAATGGTGATGCAGTGGTTAATAAGTCGGGCGGCAGACTTCTATGAGGAGGGTATTCAAAAACTGGTACAACGTTATGACAAGTGCCTCAATATTGACGGAAATTATATAGAAAAGTAGATTAAGGTACAGGCTTTCACGTAAAAATAAAATTATTGAGATATCTTAGCAGGTCTTTTTTTAATTTCAAAAAAGTACTTACTTAAAAACACGCCTCTTATTACCTATACATATAGGCAATAAAAAAGTGTTCCTTAGAAGAATGTTTCCGAGTTACGTCCTTCAAAATAGTAATACTGATTCGACCGTTTTTCTTCCGAAAAGTAGATTTTGTTGGAGGAAAGCTTGAGACAGTTCACTTCCTGTTTGAATACAGGCCACACATCGGTATCTCGTAGCATGCGAACACGATCCCAAATTCCGAGAGTACTGCGTATTTCCACACAATATGCCGTAACTCGTGGAGGGTAACCTCCACATGACAGGGCCTGTACACATTCCAAATGATGCAGGTCCGACTGTTGTTCTCACAGCCGCCTCCAGATATTCATTCGCAACGCTAACCGTCGTTTGCTGATAAAAGGGGTCGTGTGCACTGAATCCAGAATTTCCTGTTCTACATCTGGAGGTTTAGGTATTAGTAGTCACCTCGCCAAACCAATAAATGTAGCCTTCCCGTGATCGCACAGACGGCGAGGGAGACTTCGAACGTCTTCCGATCTGGACATCTCAACTGCGGGTAGCTCTTTTGTTACAAAAGACGTGCCATTGAAACGTAAACATACATTCAGTTCACTTCAGCCGGCTCCCGAAGTGAAAAGGCGTCGAACGCCAAACAGAACACTCTGTGTCCTTCGTCTCTGAACTAACTTCCCAAGACTAGTTTGCTACTGTTCCCAACGCTAGTCTATCCCGTGCCAACTACTTCATCTTTGCATAACTATTGTGTAACACGCCCATTTGAACCAGTTCATTATCTTCATCCCTTGCGTCTCCCTGTACAACTTTTACCATCAATACTTCTGTCCCTCATCAAACTGACGATTCCTTGACGCCTCCCAATGTGACTTTTCAACAGATCCCACCTTTTGGTCAAGTTGTGCCATTAATTACTGTTCTTCCCAGATCGACTCTGTATTACTTCATTAGTGACCGCCTTACCCATCGTATCTTCAGCATTCTTCTGAAGCTCAAGATTTCATGAGCATCTATTCTCTTTTTTCTGAAATGTTTATCGTCCACGTTCCAATTCCACACGAGACAACGCTCGACGGCTTCATTGTTGGACAAACATTATGAAGTCAAATGGAAGCCCATGGAAGTATCTAGCCATGTAAAAATTCACACACACACACTCTTGTTTGTCAGCACAGCCGATGAGTCAGCAACTACCTGCTTGCGGCGGCTCAAAGTAACAGCCACGGCACGTGCGAGGCTTTATTTCGACACTTCGGTTATCTCCGTCTGCGCGCGCGCACACAAACTGCTTTCATGTTTCAGAGCTGACAAAAGACAGGAGGGTGACACAGAGGTTCAGGCGGTGAGACAACTGTGTTGACAAACAGTGCGTTTCAAGGTCAGCTGTTACCGCGCTACGGCAGAGCACGCCACACACTACGGTTGTCTACTCACCTGTCCGGCAGTGTCGCACAGTTGCACGCTGTACGGCCGTCCATCCACTCGCACCAGAACTGCAACACAAAAGACGAAAGACGCTTCAGGTACGTAACTAACAGCAAATAAAGCAGGTGTGTCCAGACAGAAACTGGACAGCAGAATTTAGTCAGAGGGGTCACGCACGCTACACGAGATTGACAGAATACATGCGTCATTATGTAGTTAATATACAGCTTAACATTATGCCGTCCGGCGGCACCACAGTGGATTAGATAACAATAAGTTACACACGTCAACAACTTTTTTTTTTTTTTTTTTTTTTTTTTTTTAAGGACTTGTGCCCTTTCATCATGGCGGACGAAAGATACAATAGGATTGTTTACGATGAATGCGCGGACGTCTTGTCTGACGTTCCGGACGACTTGGCCGATTGGGAAGAAGACATTGGATATCAAACAAATGAAAGTGATGCAGAATCGTAGGAAGATAGTGAAATACGTCCAAGAAGAATTCAGCGAACGCTATCGGTTGCCAACTGATTCGGCTGAATCAGACGAAGGAGACAGTGCACAGTGGTCAGACTGTAATTTGCAGAGGACCAATAATAAATTTGAAGGATCCCCGGGTGCAAACATATTTCCCAAGGATACACAGAGCGTCGAGGATATCGTACAATTATATATTGGGAACGATCTATCTGAATATAGTAGCAACGAAACCAACAAGTACTATAGTCAAAGTTGCAATAGAAGGAAACTGGATTTAAAAAATGCCAAATTTGTCGACGTCACGGGACCCGAACTTAGAAAATGGTTTGGGCTTGCTATCCTTGTGGGAATTGTAAGAAAAGCAAGGATCAATGATTATTGGTCAACGAATCCGTTGATAAACACGCAAAACGATGTCCCGCGACCGATTCAGACAAATATTATCATTTTTACATTTTTCCAGTAGGTATTAAAATCCATGGAGAAGAAATAAAAACTTTGAGGTTCGCCGATGACATTGTAATTCTGTCAGAGACAGCAAACGACTTGGAAGAGCAGTTGAACGGAATGGATGGTGTCTTGAAGGGAGGATATAAGATGAACATCAACAAAGCAAAACGAGGATAATGGAATGTAGTCGAGTTAAGTCGGGTGATGCTGAGGGTATTAGATTAGGAAATGAGACACTTAAAGTAGTAAAGGAGTTTTGCTATTTGGGAAGCAAAATAACTGATGATGGACGAAGTAGAGAGGATATAAAATGTAGACTGGCAATGGCAAGGAAAGCGTTTCTGAAGAAGAGAAATTTGTTAACATCGAGTATAGATTTAAGTGTCAGGAAGTTATTTCTGAAAGTATTTGTATGGAGTGTAGCCATGTATGGAAGTGAAACATGGACGGTAAATAGTTTGGACAAGAAGAGAATAGAAGCTTTTGAAATGTGGTGCTACAGAAGAATGCTGAAGATTAGATGGGTAGATCACATAACTAATGAGGAAGTATTGAATAGGATTGGGGAGAAGAGAAGTTTGTGGCACAACTTGACCAGAAGAAGGGATCGGTTGGTAGGACATGTTCTGAGACATCAAGGGATCACCAATTTAGTATTGGAGGGCAGCGTGGAGGGTAAAAATCATAGGGGGAGACCAAGAGATGAATACACTAAGCAGATTCAGAAGGATGTAGGTTGCAGTAGGTACTGGGAGATGAAGAAGCTTGCACAGGATAGAGTAGCATGGAGAGCTGCATCAAACCAGTCTCAGGACTGAAGACCACAACAACAACAACAACACATTTTTCCAACAGAAACAATAAACTGGATAATGCTGACCAGCTTGTCAAAGTGCAATTCGTAATTGATTATTTTTCCAAAAAGTTTAAAGAAACGTTTATTGTAGAACATCTCAATTGATGAAGAAATGATACCGTGGCGTGGATGGTTAAATTCTTAAGTTTACAATCCGTCGAAAATTACGAAATGCGGCATACTCATTCGGATGCTGCGTGATTCGAGTACGGGATATATTTCCTCATTCAAGATATATTCCGGCGCTGGGCAGACTTTAGCAAAATCAGTGATGGAACTAACGACACCTTCTGATGGAAAGTGTATGGGTAATTATTGTAACAGTGTAGAACTTGCAGAGAAGTTACTTGAAAAGAAAATTCGAGTTTGTGGAACGATGCGGCAAAATAGAGGATTTCCGGAAAAGTCAATGTGTTTGGAGCTTGTCATCAACGGAAATGTGGCAAGCGGCCGGCGACAAACCAAGTAATCCGACTTAGCGCTGCCGGCTCCAAGCGAATAAATTTGTACGAGACGTGCGGACGGCAAAGTGTTAATAAATCACAGGACTGAATGTCACTATTGTCTCAACAATAGTGGGACATACGGCATTGGAACAGCACAGCCGACGAGCTGCAAGTCACCAGCGAAATCTTTGCAGGGAGCATTAAGGATGAATTATCACCTTTCTTATAATTCATCTACATGACATCTTAATCTTCGAGACTATTCTGCAATTCACACTGAAGGATCCGGCAGAGGGCACATTGAACCACCTTTAGACTCTTTTTCTACGTTTTCACTCTCTAACAGCGCGAGGGAAAAACAAAACTTGTTTCCTTACGAGCTTCGATTTCCCTTATTTTATTATGATGATGATGGTGGTGATTTCATCGTTGGTATCAACAGAATATTTTCGCATTCGGAGGAGATACCTGTATACTATAATTTCCTGAAAAGATCTTGACGCAATGAAAAATGCCCTTTTAGCACACTCGACTCGCATTCGCGAGGACGACGGTTCAAACCCCCGTCCGGCCATCCTGATTTAGGTTTTCGTCATTTCCCTTAATGGTTAATCGCTTCAGCTAAATACCGGTACGGTTCCCTTGAAAGGCACGGCCGACTTCCTTCTCCATCCTTCCCTAATCCAACGAGACCGATGTCCTCGTTGTTTGGTCCCCTCCTCCGAAATCAATCAATCAATCAATCAATGAACCAAAAACGCCTTTGTTCTAATGATTGCCAGGCGAAATCGCGTATCATAATCGTGACGCTCTCCAACCTACTTCAGAACAGCACGAAACGATTAGCCCTTTTTTAATGTCCTCCGTCACTCCTGTCTGGTGCGAGTCCCATACCGCACAGCAGTAGTCCAGCAAAGCACGCACAACTGTAGTGTAGGCAGTCTCTCTTCTAAGTGGTTCTGCCAATAAAACTTAGTCTTTGCTTCCCCTTCCCAGCATCAATGTGATCGCCGCCAATTTAAGCTGTTCGTAATAGTAATCACTAGGCATTTAGTTGATTCACAGCCTTTAGATTTGTGTCATTTATAGAGTAAACGAAATTTAACGGATTACTTTGAGTACTTGTTGATGTGTTCACATTTTTCACTATTTAGAGTCAGACTGCCACTTTTCACACCTTCTTCTCATTAGTTTATTTACATTAGGGAAAGAGCAAAGGGCTTAAAACAGTACGTTGGGGAACGCCAGCTATCACCTTTGTTTTACTCACTGACCTTCCGACAGTTACTAAGAACTGTGGCCCGTCTGACGGTAAATTACAAATCCACTGGCACAATTGAAACGATACTCTCACGCACGCATATTGATTGTTCACACATTTTCAGAAGCTTTTTAATAAAGGAAACCGATTACGGAACCTCAATTAGTCTGCAACCATTGTGGATATTTTGTGAGTAAAACCGTCTAGATAACTTAATGTGTATTGATAACGTTGTTTCGGCTACTGCTACAGTCATACTGCTACAGTCATCAACTTTTATTGATGCAGGTACTGAACGTTG
The DNA here is from genome assembly GCF_021461395.2 of Schistocerca americana. Lineage (NCBI taxonomy): Eukaryota > Metazoa > Arthropoda > Insecta > Orthoptera > Acrididae > Schistocerca > Schistocerca americana. Next base: position 153,013,964 of record NC_060126.1, on the reverse strand, counting down.
TTTTAAAAGTTCCAAGTTTTGATCTAGAGATCACAGTAGCCGAAAGGACGTTATAAATCGAGATATACAGGATGACAAATGGGAATGGCTCTGAGCACTATGGGACTTAACACCTGAGGTCATCAGTCCCCTAGAACTTAGAACTACTTAAACCTAACTAACCTGAGGACATCACACACATCCATGCCTGAGGCAGGATTCGAACCTGCAACCGTAGCGGTCGCGCGGTTCAAGACTGAAGCGCCTAGAACCGCTCGGCCGCACTGGTCGGCACAGGATGACAATTACTGAAGTACAGGAAAAAAAACTTAAATTAGTAACAAATTACGGTGTGCACACAGTTTATTCAACATGTGAACGTCACTACAGATATTCGGATTTAGGCTATGAGATGTTCGATGTGCCTGCCATCATCAGCGATGATGTGGCGCACACGAATGGCGAAATTCTGCCTGACCCGCTGAAGTGTCGGAGCATCGACGCTATCGATGACCACATGAATAGCTGTTTACAGCTCAGCAATGGTTTTGGAGTCTTTAATATAACCCCATAAAAAGGAGCCGCTTGGGTTCAGATCCGGAGAAAGTGACGGCCAATCGAGGCCCTTGCCAGTGGGTTCTGGGTACCCCATAGCCAGAATACGGTCCCTGAAGTGCTCCTCCAGGACATCAAAAACTCTCCTGCTTCGATGTGGTCAAGCTCCGTCTTCCATGAACCATATCTTGTCAAAATCAGGGTCACTTTGAATAATGGGAGTGAAATCACCTTCCAAAACCTTCACGTACCGTTCGGCAGTCAACTTGCCATCGAGGAATATCGCACCGTTTATTCCGTGACTGGACAATGCACACTACAGAGTCACCCGTTGAGGATGAAGAGACTTCTCGATCGCAAAATGCGGATTCTCAGTCCGCCAAATGTGCCAATTTTGCTAATTGACGAACCCATTCAAATGAAAGTGGGCTTCGTCGCTATAGCAAACCACGCATGCACATACTAATTCCCATGACTCGCGGCCAATCGTGCAGTTCCTATGTAGTAACGCAAACCGTTCGCAGGTTATGACGATTTTATTTCATGTAGTTCATTAATTGTCACCCTATACATTAAGCGATCGATTCTTACAAAATTTCGAGGCATTCTACTAGTTTACAACAAAACATCTATGAACAGACGTAGAAAAACAGACAGGAAGAAAGAGCAAGCGTTTAAAGACCCGTCAACAGCGCGGTCGTTAGAGACGAAGCACCAGGCCAGATTACGAAAGGCTGGGGAAGGAAATCGACTTTGGCCTCTTCAAACGTAACATCCCGGCATTTTGCTGGAGGGATTTAGGGAAGTCGCGAGAAGCCTAAAGCTGGAAGGCCGAATTCTTGAACTGTCATCCTTCCGAATGCGACACCAGTGTGCTACGCACTGCACCCGCTCTCTCGGTTTAATAAACAGTATGATGATATAGTGAATCCTACACTCGCGAACGCTGCAACTTTTATTGGACTCCACGAGGATAGTGAGAAACTTAAAAATGAAAGAGGCGTCAGGCTGTGAGACTTTTTATCACCAAAGCAGACCCACAGGAAGTTTTCACATCGTTAAAATTGGAAAGTTTATGAGAAATACTTGGTGATGCAACATCTCTCAAAGACCTGAGTTTCGGTGATGACACTGCAATGTTTGTCTACACTGCAGATAAATTTAGCGATGAATGGATGCTCTTAGTTAACCCAAGTCTGAAAGTACCCTAGAAAATCAATTTTAATGAAAATAATTTACAGTGCACTCATAGAAAAATACGCATGTTAAGAACGAAGTCATAAATCCAGCCGGCCGGAGTGGCCTGCGGTTCTGGGGGCTACAGTCTGGAGCAGAGCGACCGCTACGGTCGCAGGTTCGAATCCTGCCTCGGGCATGGATGTGTGATGTCCTTAGGTTGGTTAGGTTTAATTAGTTCTAAGTTTTAGGCGACTGATGACCTCAGAAGTTAAGTCACATAGTGCTCAGAGCCATCATAAATCCATTGGATTAATTTCTGTAAATGAAGAAGGAGGCGCTAAACAGACACCAATTCGTCCGAAAAGGAAGGCCTAGAATCACCTTGTATTATAAAGAGTGTGGCAAGAAGTCACGGTAAGGATGACTCCCGAACGTTGTTGTTGTTGTTGTTGTTGTTGTTAGAATCTGCGTGCGGCTCGAATGTAGGAACGATATCTGAAAGGTCTGTTACAGACAGGTGTGTAGTCGACATAGCAGAAAGTCGAGAATTAGCCGAATTTGCATTTGGGATGAAAATGGCTCGCAAGGCACTTGTACTGAGTATTTTTCATCAGTCTGGGACCCTTAGCAGGTAGGACTGATTTTTTTGTACAAACTTCGGTGGCAGACACTGCAAGAGAGGCGTTGTGCATCAGAGAGGTTTTCTTATTGAAATTCCGAGACAATACTTTTCCAGAAAAGTTGATCATCATATTACTTTCTAACTCCTACATCTCGCGAAGTGGCCACGAGTAGAAAATTCGAGGAATTACAGCTAATACAGAGGCTTGACGACCATCATTCTGCCCCACACGACACCCTGTAGGGGAAAGGGAGGGGGCAGGGGAACAAGTTAGTTGCTCTGCCACACACCGTAAGGTGGCTTGAGGATTATTGATGTGTACGTAGATAATCGGTGCAAGATCTATGAGACCTAACTATAATTTGGGTTTCGCGGAGGCTAGGCTTCCACGTTCGAGAACAACCGAACAGGAAGATCGCGATATGGGTGCATAACGCATATCGACGTCTGAAAGAGGCCTTTCTCCAGCAGTGGACGACTCGTAATAATAGTGGCAGAGACGCTGCATCCCTTGTATTACGCCCCTATTGATTGTAACTGGTTTTATACCTTATAAGCCAGCCTCAGTAACTTAGTAACGACCTCAAATGGCTCTTGGTTTGTCGAATTAACTGAAACGTCAGATATCGCTTCGTCAACTCATCAACTTAACTGTCACCTCCCAATATAATCTAGACCTCGGGCTACGCTACAGATCAATTTGTCACCACAGCTTACATTGAAAAAACTAGTGTATGGGAAAAACAAGTATTGTCAGTGTTCTGTTCTCTTTTTGTTTACGCGTGTCTGACCTCCCACACCACATCATTACATTAAGGGACGAAGGCGACGCCTCGTATCGGTAGGTTCAACTGACCTAATGTGAAATAATTCTCAATTTATGGTAACCTAAAAATTAGGCAGGCGATGGGAGAGGAGGAGGAGATGGGAGAGGAAGAAGAGGAGGAGGAGGAGATGGGAGAGGAAGAAGAGGAGGAGGAGGAGATGGGAGAGGAAGAAGAGGAGGAGGAGGAGATGGGAGAGGAAGAAGAGGAGGAGGAGGAGATGGGAGAGGAAGAAGAGGAGGAGGAGATGGGAGAGGAAGAAGAGGAGGAGGAGATGGGAGGAGGAGATGGGAGAGGGAGATGGGAGAGGAAGGAGGAGGAGGGGAGAGGAAGAAGAGGAGGAGGAGGAGATGGGAGAGGAAGAAGAGGAGGGAGAGGAAGGAGGAGGAGGAGATGGGAGAGGAAGGAGGAGGAGGAGGAGGAGGAGATGGGAGAGGAAGGAGGAGGAGGAGGAGGAGATGGGAGAGGAAGGAGGAGGAGGAGGAGGAGATGGGAGAGGAAGGAGGAGGAGGAGATGGGAGAGGAAGGAGGAGGAGGAGATGGGAGAGGAAGGAGGAGGAGATGGGAGAGGAAGAAGAAGAGGAGGAGGAGGAGGAGATGGGAGAGGAAGAAGAAGAGGAGGAGGAGGAGGAGATGGGAGAGGAAGAAGAGGAGGAGGAGGAGGAGGAGATGGGAGAGGAAGAAGAGGAGGAGGAGGAGGAGGAGGAGGAGGAGGAGGAGGAGATGAGAGAGGAGGGAGAATGTGGGGAAGGAGGAGGAAGTGGGGTGGGGGAGTGCCGGCAACGTCCGATTCTGCTGCTAGCGCACGCGAGCCGACCGGTAGCATATACAAAGTCAGTATCTGCACTGGGCGCACGCTCTCATTTATTGCGTAACAAGCTGAATGGAATGGGACTCTGCCTGCATTCATTGCATAACTCCAGCCAGCGGTGTAAACGCAGCCACAGATAACCGGCAGCAACGTATATCTTGTTAGCAGCTGACGCCAGAGCCGCGGCGATGCAGACAAGACACAGTCCCTGAGCCGAATGTTGATCGATAAGCTTATCTTTTTACGCCTGGTTTCGTAAGTGTTCCAGACCCTGAGAACGAGGTGCAGCGGTCCTGGCTGGGACGCAAATGGTCATGGAAAGCACGTTGAGCTCGGTGTCAGAATTGCATTGCAACTATCCTTGATTGCACTGAGACACGTGCCAGTACTCTGTTTTGGAATAGCACACATTTCCTGCCTTTCTTATCTCTGAAATAACCGGCGTACCTCGTGCTTCTTGTGTGTTCCGCTGCCTGTGTCTTTTTTTGTGAATATCCGAGGAACTTTAGTTTTTTATTAAAGGTAAGGGTTGATGTGTCTTTGAAATTTTGTCTTATGTGATAAGTAATTACTACGTTTCAGATTTCGCACTGAACAAGATAGGCGTGTACGGTTTCAGTCTATAACCAGTATACGAGTTCTCCCCTGTTCTAAGTAGTGGAATTATGGGATCTGCGTGCTGCTGGCATTACTAATCACATGTTGTAGTCGATGTCAGCACAATTGTCAGCGAAATTAATGCAGAAGGTATAAAGAGTTTGAAGAGTTTAGAGTTACAGTCATGCCAGAGCTTGTGCTAGTCAACAACAAAAGTAATTAACTACGGATCAGCTATTATGCATCATTCGTTCCTGAGCTGAACGAGCGGGCAAATGATGTGCCTGCAGAGGGAACGTAAAGGTATGCATTGTGTAGCACAGTGAGACACCACCGTGGTTCCAAATGACTGCGCCCTGCTTGTCGTATTTTACCTTACTTGAGTAATAGTAAGAGCAGTTTTGCAGAATGCTACAGACAGTAAACAATCCCTAGTTTACCAGTGATTTTGCTGTGAAAGTACAATAAAAACCACTTTTCATAAAATAGTCGTACTTATTATACTCGACTTATTATGTATTATACTCGGCTTATTATACTAGACGTATCCTTCGTTTACCTATGTTAAGAACACAGTTCTGACAAAGGTTTTATTGCTGGCAAACAAAGAATTAACCATGAGTAAGGTGGCTCACTCAAACAAAAAATAATTATCTTCAGTTTATCATGAAATCAGTACACACTTGCAAGTAATTATTCCTAGACATGTAGTCCTGACGAAGGCAAATGGTTAACTATCTGCATTTATCATCAATACAGTTATTAATACGGCGTAATATTTGACAACAGCAAGTCAACAAGTCAACTTTTATTAACGGCAAGAAGAAAACGAAAGGAAACAAAACTTTCTAGTATCAGGGCCACAGTAAGATCATCTCTGTGTACCATTATTATAAAAAGCAAAGGAACCTAGATCGAACGATATGATGCGTCGCAACTGGTTGCTTCAAATTCAGGGTGACAAAGAATTGATACATACTGCTTTTCTACTGTAGAGATGCAAGTCATGAACCGCTGTGTCTTGCGCTACACATTATCTACAGCTCACTTCTCATTACTATACGAATGTTATAGGAGTCATGAAAAGTGGAAACACGTGGCTTTTTTATTTATTTTTTCGTTTCTTTCCCACATAGACGAAGCTTGACAGCAAGGAAAAGTGACGTCACGAAACAGTAGTCCTGGAGGCCAAAACTAATCCGTAACTTCAACTACTGCCCTAATATTTAAACTAAGCTGCCAAGTTAGACACGTTCCACCGACCGATGTACGCGTAGTTCAAACCAGTCTACAACGGGGTGGTGGCCACGGTGCTAACTCGAAATTGAAGCCTCCCCGTCGCTAAGGTGGCTGTTTATCCTTCCTTCTAGGACTTTTTTTATATCTGCCGCTACTAAATGGGGTCACGGAATCCGCGACGCGGCAATGAGCGGCTGTTTGTTTTCACGCCGACGGCGACATCCGCCTCGAACGCTGAGGTCGCTAAATCACGATTACACGGAGTCTTCGATCCAGTAGCGGTGGCTATCCACCATATTTGATGCCAGAAGAAATTTTCGCTTGCGGAAGGAACTTCGTTAGTAAGATTGAGACATTTACACTAATGAGCGACAGAAGTCAGCTGCTGCGCTGGGGAAAAGAGCGCTTACGTAGACACAGCGAAGGGAATAGTTTGGCGCGGCAGCAATTAGGATGACGTCACACACTGCCCTGGTAACCGAGCGATATAGCGCAGTCGTTAGCACATTGGGCTCGCTTTCTGGGGGACTGCGATTCGAATCTCCATTCGGCCATCCTGATTTACAGATTCCGTGGTTTCCCTAAATAGCTTAAAACAAATAAAGAGACGATTCCTTCAAAAGGGCCATGTCCCTTTCTTCCCTGTTTCGAGCTTATGCTGTCTCTCTAACGAACATGTCATCGACGAATCGTTAAAAAATTATTTCCTTTCTTTCTTCCTTTTGCACAGGCTGTCGAAGTGAGTTTTATACACGCTGGTCATATTTAGGCTCTCTCAACGGTATCTCGAATCTGTTAAAGCGACGTCTCGTTCTCAGAATGTCTAATCTTCTTCAGATTGAGCACTTGTCGAGAAATTCTGAAGTGCAGGGTGTTTCAAAAAGAACTTTACAACTGTAAAAATGTACATAAGTTTATAGGAAGAAGATATGGATCTGTGTTGACTGTTATTTTGTAGGGAAACCCATCAAGTTTTTGTACCTTAAACTGAAGATGTTGTATGTGGCTTTCTCTGGTTATCCTACACACATCCCATCGGAAGTTAATGTCTTCCCAAGCTCGCTGTTGCATTGCAGGTGTGACTTGCTCAGTGGCGGCGTAAATTCTTGCTCGTAAATTCAGGTAGAGAAACCGGCACGGGAGGTACGAACACGATACCGTAGATGAATCCCCATTAAAAAATCGAGTGGTGTCAGATGTGGGGAACGCGAGGGCCATGCAACTAGCCCATCATGGCCAATACATTGATCTGGAGAGCTGTCACTGAGAAAATTCCGGACGTCAGCCAGGTAATGGGGTGGTGCACCATCTTGCATGAAGTAAACATTTCGTTCTTCGTCATCCTCATCCTCACCGATCTGTAGTATCAAAAATTGTTGTGACATATCCAGGTACACTATCCCACTGATGGGTCTCTCACGTAAAAAAAGGGGCCGTACACTTTGTTCTTGCTCAATGAACAAAAAAACGTTCAATTTTGGGCTATCACGAACATGTTGCAACGTTTGATGTGGATTTTCACTGCCCCAAGTCCTACAGTTGTGTGTGTTAACCTTGCCACTTCAGTGAAAATTCGACTGGTGAGAAAAGATGGTTTTGTCCTAGAAATGTTCATACTCATGTAATCTATTTAAATATCCGCACAGAAGTAATTGTGAGCAATTTTATCAGTGTCTTTTATTGCTTGTACTATCGTCAATATGGTACGGTTTCAAATGCAAACGGTTTCTCAACACAAGCCAAACAGTCGCATATGGGATTTGTAGTTCGCGAGATGCACCCCAGGCCGATTTCGTTGGCCTGTTGACAAAATGTTTACTCACTCGCTCAAAGACGTCGTCAGATGTGCTTGGACGAACTGATGATTTCCTATATCTTACCGAGCACCCTGTTTCTATAAAACATTTATGCCACTCATAAACTGTAGGCCTCGTACTAGGATCTTGAACATACTTGATACGGCAGTTACGCTTAACTGTTGTCGCTGACTTCGATTCTTCAAACCAAAACAAACAGCTAGCGCGCTCGAGTCCAGTGAAGGCAGCCATCTTTAACGCAACTACCGTTAGCGCTCCTTACGGCCATCATCATCATAATCATCATCATCATCATCGCTTTCTTCTTATTCATGAATATATGTGTGTCACATAGGGGACTTACGAGTGAAAACAGCTTTTTCTGAAGCCAAGAAATCGCTGCTTATTCCAAAAACGTATAATTGGTTTGCGGGACCGTATCAAAGACTTCAAATTTAAATGCAGACATTTCGCTTATTCTGGAATGACATAATTTCTCTTTCTGCATCCACACAAAATACTCCACGAGCCACCGCACCGTGCATGGCGGAGGTACTTTGTACCACTATTATTCAGTTCCTCTCATGTTCCACTCGCAGATAGAGCGATGGAAAAACGAGTGTCGATAAGCCTCCATACCAACTCTAATTTCTCGCATCTTATCTTCATGGTCTCTACGCGAAACAGTAGAACGGTTCCGCTGTCGACTTCAATGTCGGTTCTGGAAATTTGCGTAACAGTGCCGTGCGTAAAGAGCATCGTTTTCCCTCCAGGGATTCCCATTGAGATCACGAAGCATCTCCGTAAAACTTACGTGCTTTTCGAACGTACTAGTTTCACTGACTTGTCGACATGAATGTGAGAAGCTGCTTACATGGAAAATTAGTTGTACTGCATTTTATTCACTAATAAGCAAAAGAAATGAAGAGGAAAACATTTACTCAGAAGGAAATATGAATTCACCTGCAGATATCTAGAGGTGTCAGCAAATAGTTAGGATAAACTGGGCAGAACCAACGAGTAAACCTGTCGGAACAGTCACAAGAAACTGCTTTCCTCTGAATTAGTTTTTCAAAGACTGAACCAGTATAGTAACGATAGAAAGGATGAGAAAAGTAATTCTCTGTGGACAACAAAGAGAGAATTCCACCCCTCCTCATGACGTATGCTGGTATAGGATTGCTAGTCTCTTAATTGCACTTGGGTGGAAAGGCACTTGTAAGTGAAACTTGTTGTCATATTGCCTGTTTCTTTAGAGCCTCGTTGGAGTGAAATCGAAGAGTATACAAAGGAAAGTTCATTGCGCTGTTGATTATTGCCAGTAAGCTATACGTGGAATGCCAATATGTCAGTGTGCTATCAAAACTAGAAGAATGGTGACGGCAGGTTTCGAGGCTCGATGATGTAGGAAGTGGATCTTCCGCGTAGCACCGCTTTGATGGTCACGTACGATCCCAGGAAAACAGGCCAGTGGGAACGATGCATTAGCCGGAGGCCATTAGTGGATAACAAGAGCGGTACGGCGCAGCTGTTTACTCAGAGCGGCTCACCAGATCCAGCGCAAGGCTTCAGCGCACCTGTTAAAATGTGGTACTATAAGCAGACTTCCACAACACTGCGTAGAGCACACGATAAATTCTAAGACTTGGTCATAGCAGTGGAGCAATTCTAAAACGAACATCGCGTTAGGAAATGCCTCCGATCACTTAAGTCACGCCTGAACTCCTGTATATTGGGTATGTAACACAACGTGAAGGATTACCTAAATTTAAATAGTGTGTTTGACCGTGCAGTTAAGTGGGGACCAATCTCACTGTGATACACTGAATGAGCTGACGTGTGTTAGTCAAGAGTGACTATTTACACGTGTGGAATTCTGATGTATGGATAGTGAAATCAAATTTACTCGCGTAACGCTTTAAACAGCGCCAAACAAGCGTGCGGCAACTCTCAGATTTGAGTGCAGCGCCTATTAATGTTCTCCAAATACCAGAACAAAGCAAAGTTATGATACAAGGAGCAGTCAAATGAAAACGAGGCAGATGGGAAAAATATACTGTTTATTATTTCAAAAGTAATTGCCGTAATTGTTAATGCATTTATTCCACTGCGAGACAAGATGGTCAGTGACTTCTTGGAAAAATGTTTCCAGTTGCCTAAGGATCCATGATTGTACCCAGGCATGCACCTCTTCATCCGAACAAAATCGACGGGCACCAATATTTTCCAAACATATGTAAAGCGCACGGTGACATATCGGGCCTGTAAAGAGGTTGTCGGTTGGGCCAACATGTTTCCAAGGTTATATCGACTGCTCTGCAAAAGTTTCGCTGGGAAGCCCTTGTACATCTTCCATTGAGTACCGATCTCTCTCCATGGGATTTCCATATTTAAGAGCCTGAAGAAATTCGTGGCCGTCAATTTGCTTCGGACGAATTTGTGTACGACTGTGTACGTGTGCGCAACCGCAAACATTTTTTCGTGAAAAAACTGACCGTGTCCTCATCTCACAATGTATATTAACAGTTATGGTGATTACTTTTGAAATAATAAAGTTTACTTTTTTTTCATCTGTCTCGATTTCATTTGACTGCCCTTTTATACTGTAGATACGCGCGCATATCTGTTCACAGTTTAAATTTTTTCACTTTACAGCCGTAAAATACAGGAAAATGCCCTTTTAGATGTTACAAATCTGATGTTTCTTATGCGCGTGTACGAAGTTTCGAAGAATTCTAGAATACGAAGACCAATCGTTACAAGCAACGTGATGAATTCTTGGCTGCGGGAAGAGAAAGCGTGGTGAACATTCATAAATGAATGTGTGCAATGTATGATGTAGAGGCCTGCCCTCCCATACCAGCCTCCTTATCGGAATGCCAGAAGTGGTTTGACATTTGACTAAGCTTGATCGCCGGTTAACAAAATTTTCTTGGAGTTTCCGCTTTCATAAGAAGGCTACCTACTGGGCTCCTTCGGAAAGCTGCAGTTGTCAAATGGACTCCATTGTGGTGTACAAGGTGTAACGTTTCTAGGACGGATGTTGCTGCAGACCCATAAAAAAATGCTTCCATAGTCTGAACGGCATAAAATGTGCTTTTTGGATTTCGGCAAAGCTTTCGACACTGTCAAATTTGACTATTTACTGAACACACACTTCAAAATTTTTCTTGAAGTGTTGTACGATGGTTCCATTAATATGTTACACCCCGTTAACAGTGTCTAATGATCGGAACAAATATGTCACTATCGAAGAACGTATTATGAAGGCAAATTCTGGCTTATATGCCTTATTGTCATAAGCTTAACCCATCTGAAACACGAGCAATCTTAGTCGCTCCAGAAAGATTTATTACCCCTTAGTACAGAGTACCTCTCCCATCATTAATCTAAACCGGCACAGTAATAGCTTCTTCTTCTTCTTCTTCTTCTGGATAATTCTGGACCATCGGTTAGACTAGATCGAACACACAAGCGCAGTACGTAAGAATATAAATATTCCCTCTCGAGCGTGACAAGAAACTCTTAGTGTACTAATGCTCCCCACCCTTGATTACGGTGATACTATTCTCCAAGGGGTTTCGTATGAGAAACTGGCTATCAGTGCTTTTAGGCGATAAATGTGTGACGTTCTGTATTTCTGCCATATCATGACTGTCTACGAACACTTACCGTGGCTACATGCTGATAAGCGTAAAGACTACGATACTCTCCAATGTATCGTCTTCTCAATCATCGCACTCTGTTTTTCTTATCAACAAATCTTACAATACTCAACAGAGCAGCAGAAGTAGTAGTACTCAAAAAGTAAAATCCTCTGTGCCACTACATAACACAACACCTTAAAATCATTTTCTGTATCAGGAACCAGTATTTGGGACAATCCTCCTCAAGATATTGTAGGAACTAAATTTCTTCCCTATACTTGTCTGTAGTTGGATCTCGTCAACTCTCCGTCCACCATCACTATTTGTTCCCTCTCTGTACAGAGGACTTAAATTTTCTCAATTCCTTATAGCCATCGTCTCTATTACTTCAGTCTTCTCCTTTGGCTTCTGATGTAAGCTCTGCTTGAAAAAATGCGTTAAATTATTATTATTATTATTAGTTATTAGTTATTAAATGTTGTTCTTGCCCCAATGTAAGACATGGCTTTAAATCCTAATCTGATTAGGCTAGATTGACTACAAAAATAAACGAGCTCAATACACAACATAAAAATAACTAAATGTATTGCTTACGCTACAAATAAGATCTTTGGCCGATGCAACCAGCTCATTCGTAGAATCGTAGTCGTCAGATGTGACATCTGGTGCATGTACAGTGTAATTCAAGCGCGGGAATGCCATGAATTCAGTAATTCAATAGCGGTTACTAAAGTGACTAATGTGTTTGCCAAGACTCGATTTAGTTAAGATCTACACTCTGTTACGTAACTGACGAGTCTTATTATGGATATGGGATATGTAAATTTGTTTAAGACGAAGACAGTGCCCTCTTAAAGGGAACGATAGGGCACTGAGGCACTTCCAAGTGCGATCCCCCAATTTTGAATAAATCTGTGTTGATAAAACATCATGAAAACTGATAGTATTCTTGAAGCCGAGCTGGTCTTCACGAAGTTTATGTTGTCCCAGCTGTAACTTGAGAATGACAAAACCGATCGAAATGATGATCTTTAATAAAAACATTATGTAATAGTCCATGAAGAAGGTGCTGTCATTTTTATAGGACTTCTTGTCCGGTATGCTTGCTCTCGGCGTATCCACCGAGTCACAGCAGTAGCACAGGACCTGACAACAGGTAATGGCTCAGCTGGAGATTAGCGCGACGCGATTGGGGGGGGCAAAGCTGAGCAGCCCGGGGCCGCAATCGGGGGATACGGTCGGTTGGGCGCAGAGCGGGGAAAACGAGGCCGCCTGGGAACCTTGTGAGCTGGAGGGGGCGGGGGGGGGGGGGGGGGGGGCTCGCTTGGCTACGCCGACTGAAAGTAATTAGGTGGCGCTTGCAGTGGCAATTAGCGGCGCTGAGCGGCTGGGACGGCGCACGCAGGGCCTGCGGTCTGGTGGTCGTGGGACACCGTAAGCCAGTGCTACACACACACAGAGAGAGAGAGAGAGAGAGAGAGAGAGAGAGTCATGACTAGTCTGAGAATTCTGGGAATGTACAGATGTATTAGGTTTATTATGAGAAAAACGCTGTCAATTCAATCAATTTCTTCAGACCGACAATTTATCAGTGCATTGATTCTACATCTACATCTACATCCATACTCCGCAAGCCACCTGACGATGTGTGGCGGAGGGTACCTTCAGTACCTCTATCGGTTCTCACTTCTATTCCAGTCTCGTATTCTTCGTGGAAAGAAGGATTGTCGGTATGCCTCTGTGTGGGCTCTAATCTCTATGATTTTATCCTCTTGGTCTCTTCGCGAGATATACGTAGGAGGGAGCAATATACTGCTTGACTCTTCGGTGAAGGTATGTTCTCGAAACTTCAACAAAAGCCCGTACCGAGCTACTGAGAAGCCCGTACCGAGCTACTGAGAAGCCCGTACCGAGCTACTGAGAAGCCCGTACCGAGCTACTGAGAAGCCCGTACCGAGCTACTGAGAAGCCCGTACCGAGCTACTGAGAAGCCCGTACCGAGCTACTGAGCGTCTATCCTGCAGAGTCTTCCACTGGAGTTTATCTATCATCTCCATAACGCTTTCGCGATTACTAAATGATCCTGTAACGAAGCGCGCTGCCCTCCGTTGGATCTTCTCTACTCTTCTATCAACCCTAGCTGGTACGGATCCCACACTGCTGAGCAGAATTCAAGCAGTGGGCGAACAAGAGTACTGTAACCTACTTCCTTTGTTTTCTGATTGCATTTCCTTAGGATTCTTCCAATGAATCTCAGTCTGGCATCCGTTTTACCGACGATCAACTTTATATGATCATTCCATTTTAAATCACTCCTAATGCGTACTCCCAGATAATTTATGGCATTAACTGCTTCCAGTTGCTGACCTGCTATATTGTAGCTAAATGATAAGGGATCTTTCTTTCTATGCATTCGCAGCACATTACTCTTGCCTACATTGAGATTCAGTTGCCATTCCCTGCACCATACGTCAATGCGCTGCAGATCCTCCTGCATTTCAGTACAATTTTCCATTGTTACAACCTCTCGATATACCACAGCATCATCCGCAAAAAGCCTCAGTGAACTTCCGATGTCATCCACAAGGTCATTTATGTATATTGTGAATAGCAACGGTCCTACGACACTCCCCTGCGGCACACCTGAAATCACTCTTACTTCGGAAGACTTCTCACCATTGAGAATGACATGCTGCGTTATGTTATCTAGGAAATCTTCAATCCAATCACACAATTGGTCTGATAGTCCATATGCTCTTACTTTGTTCATCAAACGACTATGGGGAACTGTATCGAATGCCTTGCGGAAGTCAAGAAACACGGCATCTACCTGTGAACCCGCGTCTATGGCCCTCTGAGTCTCGTGGACGATTCCGTGAAAACTGCGATATGCCTAGCGATTTAGCTCAAGTATTTGCTTGTTTCTTTAAACAAATGGCTCTCAGCACTATGGGACTTAACATCTGAGGTCATCAGCCCTCAGAACTTAGAACTACTTAAACCTAACTAACCTAAGGACATCACACACACCCATGCCCGAGGCAGGATTCGAACCTGCGACCGTAGCCGTCACGCGTTTCCGGACTGAAGCGTCTAGAACCGCTCGGTCACAGCGGCCGGCTCGTTAAACAATAAATAATCTCCAGTTACCAACTAAGTCGTAGTGATATTTTATGTCCTTTTAATTCCTTTACGAATCATTTTAAAGCGTCTCTCAAATAAAGTTGTGTGTTTCAATCAGTAGTAGTCGAATCTGAATACTGCTACGTCTCTTAGTAATGAATTAGGGGAGAGCCGGGCAAAGTGGCCAGGCCAAGGTATTTCTACTTTTTTTGAGCTGATAGCAAAAGTCGGAAATGCATGGATGTGAGTCATTACAATCTGCTGCTGCTGCTGAAGTATATCGAATACGTTAATTAAGTTAGAATCATGTACATCGAACCATTCTATTTTCACAAGTGCCAAAATGGCCAATTCCCCTGACATGAGAATGCGAAGCTACCACATAGTTTTAAACTAAAAAATATGAGGTAAAAACTGTTTTAACAAGGAACTAAATACATTTTACTGTAAAACACGATTAGAAACCGAGTGAGATGGAGCAGGTGATGGCACACTGGACTCGCTTTCAGACCCGCTACCGACCATCCTGATTTAGGTTTTGGATGATTTCACTAAATCGCTTCAGGAAAATGCCGGGACGGTTTCTTTGAAAGAGTACGGCCGATTTCCTTCCCCATTCTTCCCTCACCCGATGGGGCCGATGACCTCACCGTTTGCTCCCCTCCCCCATATCAGCCAACCATGATTCGAATGAAATTATTTACATTTTACACAAATAAAGATTCAACTGTGTTCCTCAGTTCCTGTGCAGTGCTCGTGGGTCCAGAGGGAGCACAACTGGCTTGAAATCCCCTGATCTTCTGGCCTTGGAATTGAAAATTTTCTTTGCAGTATATGCACTGTCTTCATGGTTGTCGTTAAAAAGGGCTCTTCTACGATTGCTACTCTTCGCACTCTTCTTTTTGGAGCCTTTCTTCTCCTTATCTGTTTACATTTATCCGTCTTTTTCTTTCTTTTTCTCCTCCTCCTTTATTAGCTTCCTCTAGATCACTTTTATAAACAGTTGCTGTAAGTATCGCCTCTCTTTCGGCAGCTGCTTTTATGTTTTCCCCGAGCACAAAGCGACCAGAAGTCTGTAAGTAGGCTGTTTATGTTTTCTTATTGGCAACGTTACGTAGCGCTCTGTATGAAAATCACTGGCTGTGCTGTGTGCAGTCTGTGGCTAATTTGCATTGTTGTCTGCCATTGTAGTGTTGGGCAGCGGCAGCTGGATGTGAACTGCGCGTAGCGTTGCGCAGTTGGAGGTGAGCCGCCAGCAGTGGTGGATGTGGGGAGAGAGATGGCGGAGTTTTGAAATTTGTCATGAACTGCTATATATATTATGACTATTAAGGTAAATACGGTGTTTGTTCTGTATTAAATTCTTTCATTTGCTAACTATGCCTATCAGTAGTTAGTGCCTTCTGTAGTTTGAATCTTTTATTTAGCTGGCGGTAGTGGCGCTCGCTTTATTGCAGTAGCTCGAGTAACCAAGATTTTTGTGAGGCAAGTGATTTGTGAAACGTATAGGTTAATGTTAGTCAGGGCCATTCTTTTGTAGGGATTTTTGAAAGTCAGACTGCGTTGCGCTAAAAAAATATTGTGTGTCAGTTTAAGGACAGTCGTGTATAATTGTTCTAAGGGGACGTTTCAAGTCACCGACGAGAGGCCAACTTTGCCGATATGTCATGTTTGTCATTTTAATATTTAAGATAAAGGTTAATCAGTCACACGTATCTATAGTTTTGAAAGGTTGACATTTTTTATTCCGTACTTTACTCCCATTACAAGTATAACACACGGTCCCGTCACATTCACGTAACCACCGACAAAGTGCAGTAAGTACTCACAGAAATCAGGTCGCACCAATAGCAGTTTAGGGTATACAAAGCGTTGGGGGGAACACGGAAAACACTATAGTCATTGTCGCAATGCGGAACTGAACGATGTATCGCACGTCCAAAACACTGTTCGTGGTTATAATGTACCGTGCATGGCGAAATAGCGCTATCCACCCCGGCGCTGAGGCAATCGTGGTCCACCAACGGCCATAGATGACAGGAGTGAATGACAGCTGCAGGGGTGTGTACTAGAGATGGGCAAACTCGTTCATCCTTGGAAACTAGTTCGCTGCTGACCGCTGTTTTTTGGGAACTGTTCGTTTTTACTCGTTCACCGTTCATTTGTGCTTGATATATGATTCTTATGAAAAATTAGTATCGTAAGGGACTGATGATGGAAGACACCAAGAGGGGACACTTGCCTGCTCCCTAGAGTACAGAGTTCTTATTCGTAACAGAATTCGCACACTTGTAATTTTCGTGATTCTAGTCAACTGTAGCGTTATGTGGCTGATCGCAGTGAAATAATATAAGGTGGTGCGCGGAAAACCGGCCCCAAGTACAGACTGCTCGCCAGTTACGCACGATTTGCTGACCGCTACGAGCAGAATATATAAACATGTAATAATTAGGCAGTGAAGAAATAAAAAAAAAAAAAGCTAATGCAAACAACAACTTCGAAACAATAGATGATGATTGGTGGGCGACAATGAGCAGTCTAATACTCTGAGCAGATTTTTCGTGCGCCACCCTGTACCACTGAAATAATATTGCAGAAGTTGTTAATTCTCTTTACAAAATTTGACACCAGACACTCGATTGTGGGGCGTGGGCTTCATTCGGTTGTAAATCGGTCTTCCTTCCATAACAAGGAACATGCCCTTTTACCTTGGATAAAAAAAAGACGGAAAATGGCCACACGTGTGTGCCGTGCCGACTTCCTTTGCATGTGTAATAACAAAACAATCTTGCCTTTTTAGAAGTATTTCTTCTGCTATTTATCGAAATAGTGAAGTAAGCTGATATGCCGTTTTGTTGCCTGAAAAAATGTATTTATTACATACCAAGTAATTTTTATGTAATTTACGTAATTATAAAGAATTGGAAGCGAGGTGTAGCAAAGCTAATGCAGTGAGCGCTCAGCTACGATCTACTCTCTTCTGCAAGAAGGAAGTCAGTACCAAGACTAAGTTATCTGTGCACCGTTCAATCTTTCGACCACCTTTGTTGTATGGGAGCGAAAGCTGGGTGGATTCAGGTTACCTTATCAATAAGGTTGAGGTTACGGATATGAAAGTAGCTAGGATGAT
This sequence comes from Schistocerca americana, assembly GCF_021461395.2. NCBI lineage: Eukaryota > Metazoa > Arthropoda > Insecta > Orthoptera > Acrididae > Schistocerca > Schistocerca americana. Next base: position 152,996,462 of record NC_060126.1, on the reverse strand, counting down.
TGCAGGTACTAGGAGATGGGAACAATGGCAGGGGGGTGTCCACAATGAGGAAATCAAAGAAAAACTGGGAATGAACTCTATAGATGTAGCAGTCAGGGCGAACAGGCTTAGATGGTGGGGTCATGTTACACGCATGGGAGAAGCAAGGTTACCCAAGAGACTCATGGGTTCAGCAGTAGAAGGTAGGAGGAGTCGGGGCAGACCAAGGAGAAGGTACCTACATTCGGTTAAGAATGATTTTGAAGTAATAGGCTTAACATCAGAAGAGGAACCAATGTTAGCACTGAATAGGAGATCATGGAGGAATTTTATAAGGGGGACTATGCTCCAGACTGAACGCTGAAAGGCATAATCAGTCTTAAATGGTGATGACGACGACGACGACGACGACGACGACGACGACGACGACGTAATGATGAAATACGTTGTAACTACCGCTCATGGACACTGAATAAAAACGAAAAGAACCATTTCAGAATTCAAAAAAAGCTTTGAAACTGATCTAGAATGGGCGTGCGCAGCGAACGAAACGAACAACAACTCGATACTGAATTAACTATGAGCAGTTGTCAGTGGAACTGCGATGGGTGGCCACGCGAAGAAGGACGAGTCCGGCCGACCGAGACCGACGGGAACGGGACCCTGGCTGGAACGAGACCGGCCGACGTGCTGTTGCGGGAACGAGACCGAACGTTTCCCGTTCCCGGGAACTATAAGAAAAAAGCCGCGACCGAGACCGATACAGACGGGAACGGGACCGAGGCTGGAACGAGACCGGCCGTGAACTGTGAAAGATTGTTCCTTAGAATCCGTTCCTCACTCATTCCGCTCATCTTGGTGAGCCGTTCCTTTGGACCTATTAGTTCGCGAACGACCCATCTCTAATGAGTGAGCGCGAATAGACGTGCAACTGTTGATCAGCTGACGGCCCATAAGGACCAGTGGGCTACTAACAACGCCTCCTCAAAGACCGCTGGGCCTCCACAAGAGACACCTGGATCAGGCACCCATTCTGACTGCTGTTCGTCGGCAACGAAGGCTGGAACTTTCACGCCAGTGCCGCAACTCGACGTCAACTGAGCAGCGACAGTTGGCCTTTTCAGATGTATCAGGTCTAATGCTCCTTTGGCCAGATGGCCGTAGGCGTATAAGGCATGAAACGTCTGGAAGCGAACGCACTGCAACGATCGTCGGAAGGGTCCAAGCCGGAGGACGGAGCGTTATGGTCTATGGAACGTCTTCATGGCACTCCCTGGGCGATCTCCTCATGGTGAAAGACCTCCTCATGGGGTGTTGTCCACCTCTACATGCAGTTTGATTTTCCTGTACACGGTGGTATCTACCAACAGGACAATAGAATGTCTCACTCAGTTCGCCGTGTACGTACGTTATTCTAATACCACCAGGATGATTTTATCGTACTCCCTTGGCTGCAGGCTCTCGGATCTGAATCAAATGAAGAATCTATGGGATCACCGCGATCGGGCTGTTGGCGCTATGGATGCTCAACGGAGGAACCTAACGCTGCTGGCCACGGCACTGGAATCGGCGTGGCTCCAGATCCCTTTCGGTATTTTCCAGAACTTCACTGACTAGCTTCCTGCGCATCTTGCAACGGTCCACGATGCCAAGGTGGTTATCGAGACTTTTCATAGGTGGTCACATTAACGTGAGTGGATAGTGTAGTGGTAGGGTACGCAAATATCGTTTACACGATAACGTAATTTTTTGTTGACTCTTCACTCTTGAAAGTCTTTTAGTAGGACGGTCAACTCTGACGGTGATGACAGAGCAAGCTGTTGAAAGCCTGAATACAAAAAGAAATCTGACTCGTCAAGCATACCGAAGAACATTTACCCAATATTCTTTAAATTTTAATGATATCCCTTCAATATATTTGAGTAACTCGTTTTGTAATTTAAATCGCTGCTTCTTCCCGTACTTTGATCTTCGTGCGCCTGGCTGGCGGTCGTAGGCAGAACCCGAGTACTCTTGGCAAAGTGCGGCGCGGGGGAGGAACACCGCTCCGTCGATCAACTACGAAGAGTTTCGCGGCCGACACGAATTAATTTTCAGCACTGCTACACTTCACGAAAGTCTCTTAATAAGGGTCACGAACCACTGATTGACCAACGATACACCATTGAAGTTGTCAATCCTTTTATACGGCTCAAACCCCTGCACAATCCACCTACTTTCAGGATGAACATCGCACACCCGACCTGTAGACTAGGAAACTTACACCGACTGTCAACCTACCGTAATCACACTGCCTTCTACCAACTTTCACAGATTCCCTCCACAAAGATGAAAAACCAGGCAACATTTCAAAACCAACAGTCGTAACTCACTATAGTACTTCATTTCCTCGGAAACAAAGAGCGTTTACTGGCTTTAATTACTCCTCATCAAATCTGTCTCTTCTATAAAATAGCATCTCCAGCTGGTTGATGACTATGGTCTCGCACGAGCAAAATTCTTAAGAATCGTCTGCTCATACTCTTAGTCGCATGCTTGCCTGCAGATAACGGGACAGGTGTTTACTACCTCACAGCAGAGCACAAGAAACGCACTTTCAAACCCTTCTAATTTTCCCGCACTGGAAGAAATATTTTGGGCTTCTCGGTTACATCATTAAATCCATAACTTATAAATTTGTAATACAGGGTGTCTACATTGAATCTCCCTGATGTCCAAATGCAATGGAGAAAAAAGTACGAGGTATAGATACATCCGGTTTGCACTATCAAGAAAAGCAACTCAACGAGTTTTGAGCAGATTTTCCCCCACAACTCCTTTTGTTTTGTCTCAGTTGTTAAATGATTACCACAGATGGCTGCACCTTATGAGGTAGCTCAATGTGTGGTGTGGTATGCGGAAAACAAATTTCCAACGTGAGTTTCAGAGCGAGCCACCAGACGTTGAGACGGTTAAGACTTCGTATGACAAGTTTCTAGCCAGTGGGAGAGTAAACAGAGAGATTCTGGCAGAAAACGCCCATCTGATGAAATTTTAGGTGATATTAGAGAGACATTCTAAAGAAATCAAATTCAGTTTCCAGACCATCACGAGACCTAAACTTCTCTTTGTTCAACAGTTAAGAAAGTACTGCATGAAGACTACGCTTGCACGCTTACGAAGTTGAAATTGTGTAGGCGCTGAAGCCATATGATCTTTGTTTCGAAACGAATTTACTGTTGAGATTCGACCGGATCGCTCAAAACCTCAAGTATCTGGGGAATATCTTTCTCTGACGAAGCAACCTTCCAGACATGTGGTAACGTTAAATGGCACAACATTTTCGTTTTCCGGAACATCTGAGACAGCGGAAAGGTTAATGTGCGTTGTGTGTTGACGAAAGCAACGTAGATGGGTCAATTTTCTTCATCGAGCATACAGTAACAGGAACCGTTTACTGGATATCCTTTAAACAATTTACTATCCGTCAGTTTCTTCCACTTCAGTGCAGTGTCATCTTCCAGCAGGATGGCGCACCACGCACGAGAGTTCAGATGTTCGTGGGATCCTGAACCGATATTTCCACAGCGATAGATAGGGCGTGTTGGAGCAACCAAGCTGCCATCGTGCCTCCGGACATAACCGCTTCCTTCCTATGGCTTTACATGAAAGATAGTATGCCTCGCCGTATGTGACCTTGGTGAGCTGCGCAGAAGAAATGTCGATGCACTAGTTACCATCATCCCAGACATATTTGTTCGCTTATGGATTCAACGAGTATCGTCCAGACATGTTATAGTTTATGAAAGGCTCTAAAGTGAATGTTTCCAAGTTTTTGTAGAGCACGTCTTACTTGGTTTGCACTATGCTGCGGACCATATCAGCTTTTTTTTTTAATTGTGTTTCAAAATAATGGAGGTTTTATGTGGACACGCTGCAGTATCGAAACAGCGCCTCTGCACCGGAAGGCCCACGACTCCATTATGACTGCCGATTTACTTCCCAATTTCGCGAGCTACAAGACATTCAGTCGAATGGTTTTGCCACTCAGGCCTTTCAACCATTCAACGCCACCGACAGTGTGGAGGCATTTACATACGTCCTCTGCAGCTTCCGTTAATAGTACTCCTCAGTAATGTGACGATTCATACCAGCGCTTTTTGTTACGAGAAAGTCACGGGGCCTTAAGCCAGTCGAGGGGCTCCTACCGCACACAACGTTAGATGGACTGTGATAATTCCAATACATCAGCTCCAGGCTGGAGGAAGATCCCTTTCAGCATATGACAGCTGTGGCCTCCCTAACAGCTTGGAGAACCGCCCCAGGAATAATATGTAACTCGTAGATTTACAATTTATTTTAGATAATAGTAGTGTCGGTCGTAAATATTGAAATCCGTTATTTTACAGATCGATTTCGGTCATTGTGAGCATCTTCAGTGCAAATTATTCCAATCTTGTAGGTCCATACCAAATTAGCACAACATTTGCTATGAGGTATACATTTTCTGTGATAACTTCCAACAGATACCCTCACTTTTACTGCACAAAATTTTTTAATTTACAGAAGAGCCTATCTTGTAACCTTAGCAGCTACCGACCCAAAGTAATCATCACAGTACATGTTACTCCTTATAGAAAACGTTCTGCTATTATGATATGGGCCTACAAGATTCGAATAATTTGTACTGACGAAAAATTCAGAGAGAAAAAGAGACTGCAACAGAGTACTGAGAAACTGAGGAATACTGATCTGTAAAATAAAGAATTTCAATACACTACCGCTGCTGCCAATTATCCAACATATATTGACAATAATCTGTCGTGGTGCACACTGTTCCCAATGGAATTGGGCATCAAGTAGATTTACGACGCCACGACTACATATCACGGCGAATTTCGGACCCAATCTTAATGACTGACCGACTGATGAACTTGTTATGGAGATAACAATTTTACTTTGGAGTTTCCTGAACATTAAAGGCCAGTTTCCCATTAATGAAAAATTCTGAGAGAAAAAGAGACTGTAACAGATTCGTGAGGAACTGAGGAACAACATGACAGAATCAAATTCGACTGCGATCATTTTGAGAGGATTTAATTATTTGCTCATGGTAGCTGCAGCCATTAAAGGCAGAGAAAAATTCCAATGACCCCTCTTTCTCGAAGAGCTGCAGTGGTACAAAAACTATAGTTTGGACGGTTGGAATCGAAGCAGGATGGGAAACCTCTGCGCACAAACGACGTTGTCTGCTCTGTAAATCCCAGCAGGCAGTCACTGACCACTGCCCCCTCGCAACGGTTGATTTTTTTTTTTGAGTCATCAGTCTTCCGGCTAGTCTTATGCGCTCCGCCATGAATTCCTCTCCTGTGCCAACCTTTTCATTTCAGAGTCTCACTTGTAACGTACGTCCTCAGTTGTTAGCTGGACGTATTTCAATCTCTGTTTTTCCACTACAGTTTTTACCTTCTACCGCTCCCTCTAGTACAACGGATGTTATTCCCTGCTGTCTTAACAGATGTCCTATCATCCTGTCCCTCAGTCTTGTCAGCGTTTTCCATCTCTGTCTTTCCTGCACGATTCTGCGGAGAAATTCCTCATTCCTTACCGTGTAAGTCCACATGATTTTCAACGTTGTTCTGTAGTACCACATATTAAGTGCTTCGATTCCCTTCAGTTCCGGCTTCCAAACAGTCCACGTTTCACTACCATATAGTTCTGTACTGCAAACGGACACTCTCAGAAATTTCTCTCTCACATTAAGGCTTATATTTGATACTAGCAGACTTCTTTTGGCCAGGAATGTCTCTTTCCCCAGTGCCACTCTGTTTTCCGTGTCATCCTTGTTCCGTCCGTCGTGGGGTATTTTGCTGCCTAGGTAGCAGAATTCCTGAACTTCCTCTACTTCGTGAATAATTCTAACGTTAAGTTTCTCGCTGTTCTCATTTTTGATACTTCTCATTACGTTCATCTTTCGTCAGTTTACTGTCAGTCCATATTTTGTGCTCGTTAGCCTGCTCATTCCATTCGACAGATCCTATTATTCTTCTTTATTTCACAGAAGATAACGATGTCATCAGTGAATCTGATCACAGAATCCTTATACCCGGAATTTTAATCACACTCTTGAAACTTCCTTTCATTTCTGTCATTGCTCCTTCGATGGATAGATTGAACAGTAGAGGCGAAATATTAAAGCCCTCTCTTACAAACTTTTTAATTCAAGCACTTTGTTCTTGGTCTTCCACTCTTACTGGTCGCCGTTGCTTCTCTTACAGATTGTGTATCATCCGTCTTTCCCTACAGCTCAACCTATTTTTCTCAGAATTTTCACGTCTTGCACCACTTTACACTGCGGAACGCTTTATCCAGGTCGACAAGTCCTATGAACATATCTTTATTTTTCCTTCACTCCTGGTTCTGTTATCGACCGCTACGGTCGCAGGTTCGAATCCTGCCTCCGGCATGGATGTGTGTGATGGCCTTAGGTCAGTTAGGTTTAAGTAGTTCTAAGTTGTAGGGGACTGATGACCTCAGATGTTAAGTCCCATAGTGCTTAGAGCCATTTTTCAGATGCTTGAAGAAAATCAGCTATCCGGTGAAAGCCTACTTTCAAAGTTTCAAGAACGATCATAGAGGAAGGAATTTATTAATATAGACAAGAATATGGAAGCACCACGACAAATGTATGCTTGAACATAAATACAGATGCTAGCCAAGTTCTCTGGAGGAGCTGTCGTATTTGACCACGAACAACACCGGTACAACGTCCTGAATACGTCTGAAGCCATGGTCAGAACAGTGTTCTGTGCAGTTGTGAGGGCGTTCTATCGGTGCGAAGTGAATTCGAACGTGTGTAAATTGTTTGTGCTCGTATAGTGGCTGATCCCGTATCGAAGATTTGTACCACAGACAGGGAAAGGGAAGAAACGTCATCTGGTAAGTTACAACGCGGACAAAATCGTGTGTTAAGCTGTCGTGGCAGACTGTCACTGAAGACAATGGTGGCGAAAAATGAGGGGACGACTTATGCAAAAGTCACTGCAGGACGGAATCTCAACTAGCGAACCCTGCCAGCACCATAACAACACGAAGAGAGTTCTATAAACAGGGAATTGGGAGGCTGGGAATTCCAAAACCGCTCAAGAGGAATACGTGGTGCCGAAGCATTAAAACCTAGACGATGGAGCAATGGAAAGAAAGTCATTTGATCGGATCAATCTTGTTGCACGATGTTTCTAGATTTTCGCCGTGTTTACGTCTGAAGAGAGAAACATACTGGGGTTTGGTGATGATCTGGGAGCCATATAGTCGTATACCATGGGCCCCATGGGCACTCTGAAAGGTGATATTACTGCTGAGGACTATGTGACAATATTGGCTGATCGCACCTATCTCGTGGTAACAATGAATGTTCGCTTGGTGGTGATTGTGTGTTCCATGACGACTGGACGCTTGTTTGCACACCTCGTATCGTCAAGGACTAGTTTTGTGAACAAGAGGATGAAAAGTATCATAACCACAGGCACCAGATCTCAATATTACTGGCGCTTTGTGGTCTACTATGAAGAGAAGAAAGCATGATCTGTGTCCGCCTCCTTCATGGTTAGCTGGACTTGCCACTATTTTGAGGGGAGAATGGTATAAGATTCCATTGTTAACGGTAAGGATCTGTATTTATTCCTTCCAAGACGGCTGAGGGCTGTTTTGAAAGGATTTTTGCTGTTCAAAATGGCTCTAAGAAAAAATGTTCAAATGTGTGTGAAATCTTATTGGACTTAACTGCTAAGGACATCAGTCCCTAAGCTTACACACTACTTAACCTAAATTATCCTAAGGACAAAGACATCCATGCCAGAGGGAGGACTCGAACCTGCGACCGTAGCAGCAGCGCGGTTCCGTACTGAAGGGCCTAGAACGGCTCGGCCATTGTGGCCGGCACTTTTGGTGTCTCCGTAGTTTTTCCTCCCCGGTACTTGAGCTCCTCTACCTATCGCTCCCATAGGAAGCCTTAAGTCAAAATAGTCTAACACAGCAGGCACATGGGATTATAAGTATTCGTTCTTCCCGTACAGAATATGCAATTCTAACGGAAATAAACCCTAAAATGTAGTATTATGCTAAATATCCTCTGTCTTGCACTTCACAGCGGATGTGATCATAGATAACGTATAATCGATGTGTAGAAATCTGGAGCCTGATCTTAGCGTTACGGGGCTATAACTTTCGTGACCTAGTGCTGTATCCCAGTGACGTCAGCGAGGAACACGGGATAAACAAGTTGAGCTGCAGTATTGCTGGTATTAGCGATGTTAACCACACAATTTGTAGATCCCAGCTAAACAGATAGCGCAGTACGTACTGAGGCGCTGCAGGGGTGAAGGCATCGGAAGAGCCGTTTACGATCCCCACCAATAGGGTGGAAAACAAGATTCTCCAGCACGAGAGCAGATGAACAGGTTGATTCAGTTTTCATTTATTTCCGAAAGCTGTTCAACACTACACTGCATTGTCGACTACTAACCTTGAAAAAATTATAAGTAGTGTCTTCGTAGATACGTAATTGGCTGGTTAAATATTTGACTAACAGAGTTAGAGTACGTTATACAGGACGGCGAATATAACAAAAAATAAAGTAACATCGGGTGAACTTTAAGATAATGAAAAATGATTTTTAATGTTCCCACTATGCATGGACGATATACCAGTTGGACTCAGCAGTACTTTTACATAGTTCATTGACGACGCTACTGTCTGTAGTAGACAAAATTTCCGCCTGATTTACTGAATGACAGCTCTCATGACAAATCGATAAATGCCAGATACTGCCTCTACCAAAGAGAAATAACTTAATGATATCCGTTTACAAAATCAGCAGAAAGAAATGTTGTATGCAAGGGTGGACAGAAAGATGAAAACATCACTAAAATGACATTACCATGTCTAATACTGCGTAGAAAAACGTTGGCATTCAAAACAGATTCTAGTCGTCTCGTAATGGATGAATACACGTCCTGTATGATTTTCAGGAAAATCTGATACCATTTCTCCTATAAAATAGTGTCAAATTCGTGTAACACAATCCCGCGTCCGGCCATCCTGATTTAGGTTTTCCGTGATTTCTCTAAATCGCTCCAGGTAAATGACGGGATGGTTCCTCTGAAAGGGCACGGCCGACTTCCCTCCCCTTTCTTCCCTAATCCGATGAGACTGATGACCTCGCTGTCTGGTCTCTTCCCCAAACCAACCCAAACCCATAAAATCGTGTAACAATGTAGAAGGATAGCGATTCTCTCCAAAGTAGATCACAAAGGCTCAGTAACCTTGAGATCTGGTGACTGTGGAGCGAGGGAAGATGCGACAATTCATCCTCGTCCTCAGAAAATCAGATCTGAACGACGCGGGCACTGCCGTCTAGGAACACACCGTCACCACTGGGGAAAAAGCATTATATAAAATTGTCAAATAATCCTACGCGATCTTACTGATTATCCATGGGGTCCATCGAATATCACGATATGGCTGCCCAAATCACCAGCGAAGCCCACCACATTTCCCTAGCAGAAGTAGTAAACAGTGCGAAACAAGGCTCATCCGACCAAATTACCTTCTTCCATTGCTCCATAATCCACGTTTCATTGCTTCGACATAACTTTTCCTGTTACATGCATTTACGTCACTTATGAGTGGATACGGAATCCAGCTTGTCACCCAGATCCCTTCTTCTGGAGCTCGCTTCCTATTGTTTTGCTGCTGAGAGGGGCTACGAGTCGACATTCCATTCTGCAATGGCTTTTGCAACTGTCGTCCTTTTATTTTGCCTCACAATCGCCTTCAACGACGGTCCGTCCCGATCACTCAACACACACTTTCCTTCTGCGTTGTGACTTACCGGATGACATTCTCCGTTTTACTTGTCTGTTCTAGAAAACTTCGATACAGTGCCTCTTAAAACACGAAACACTTCTGTTCACATGGTTACGAAAGTATCGACCATACAAGAACCAAAAATTACCCACGTGAGAATACATTTCGCTCCGACATCGTTGCGCATGTGACGCTC